>NC_066563.1:4664742-4809742 GCF_024679095.1 Eriocheir sinensis
TAATGACCAAGGTGTGAGAGGCAGGTGGTGATGACATGAGAGATGAAACTGATTACGTTCAGGTAGAGAGCGAGGCGAGGGAGATAAGAGAGGACGCAGGTAATAGGAGCCTTGAAACGAGACAAAAAACGATGACGCGCGATACCTGCCTTTCTGAAGTATGTGTTTTAAGGTGTGAATTAGAGGTCATTATAATCAGGTATGGTGTTAAGGTGATATCGTTATTAAATACCTGTAGGAGGAGACACAAACGTGATAGGTGAAGGTAAAGTTGGGGGCATACGCTACAGCTACGCTCGGCCGCGGTGCTCATCTCCTTCACAATGCCCCGTGAGCCTGTGGTGGGAGGCGCCCATTACCGCGGGACACAGCGCCAGCGTGACATCCCGGTTACCACAGTTTACCTTCCCCAGGTTTCCCCAGGTACCCATATATCGACCAGCCCACATGAGGGGTTTGAACAGCTGTGTGGGCTGTACGCACTGCCAGGGACGGGATTCGAACCTAGGTCTTAGGATTCGTAGTAAGGGACTCTAACCACTTGACGGCGCCTTTGTGGTGACCAGAGGACTTACGGGGTCCGAGATGGATTTTGGCATATTTTGTACGTGATCTTTAATTAAGGGCCAGTTCGACAGTCCAACACCGAGTGATTGTAAGCGCCCAAACCAAACTATATTCTCCTCAATGATCCGTTATTTCCACTCAAAACCAGGTACTAATAAAGAGATTTCCTGATGTGTGGTTTCCTAAAATTTCCTCCTTTCTATATCAACGCCAAACAAGGAATTTTCGTCGTATTTTGTGTTTGGTTGGGGAGCTCACAAACTTCCTGTATTGGACTGTAAAACTGGCCCTAAGTCTCGTGCTTTTGGCTAAGGGTGATTTTGAACAGGTAAATAATGAGGTACAGGTAAGTATGCAGGAAAGGTGATTCGTATGCAATAAAGGTGTTACTGACCAGGTAAAATGAGAAACAAGGCGACTAATTAAGGACAGGTAACGCCAGAAACACCTGTAATAAGTGCGAAATACAGGTGATCAGGAATACTAGGGGTGATTCTCTCAGGTACGGTGTAAGGTAATGATGGTGACGAGTTTATGAGGTGAGACAGGTGCAATAAGTCACTAATTAAACACAGGTAACACTAGAAACACAGGTGATAACGTGAGGTAAGGGTGATCTTCTCAGGTAAGGTGTAAGGTAATGGCTGTGGAGGGCAGGTGAGGTGTGGGACAGGTAAGAGGCGCCGCCCGCTCCCCGGTCCGCCCAAGGGCACGGCATAATGGTCAGGATCACCCCGGGACGCCCCTATAGAGGAGATGAGGGCCAATTGTCTAAGGGGAAGGGCGGGGGAGGAGGGTGAAGAGGAAGGGGCGGGAGGGAAGGAGGGTAGAAGAGGAAGGGGCGGCAGGGAAGGAGGGTAGAAGGGGAAGGGGCGGGAGTGACGGAGGGTAGAAGAGGAAGGGGCGGCAGGGAAGGAGGGTAGAAGGGGAAGGGGAGGGGGTGAAGGAGGACACAGAAGGGACGGGACATAAGAGGAGGAGGAGGAGGGAGAATACGAGATGAAGGGATAGAAAGATGAAAGGATGGGAGGAGGAAAGGAGATGAAGACAGGGAGGAGAGAAGAGAAGGGAGAGGAGTTGGGAGAATGCTTGATAAAGGAATGGAAATAGGGAAGGATGAGGAGGAAATCAAATAGAAGAGAGGAAAGAAGATAGAAGAGAGAAAAGGAGAGAAAGAGTTAGATAGCTAGATAAAAAGTAAGTAAGAAAAAAAAGTATGGATGGTGAGAGAACGGAGATAACGAGATAAGAGAGGGAGAGAAAAGAATGGAGACACGGACGCAGGAAGAGGAGGAGAGGGAGAGAGTGAGAACAGGTGGGAGAGGAAGAGGAGTAGAAAAAAAGGGAGAGGGGTAGAGAAAGGGAAGACAGGAGGTAGAGATGAAGAATGGAACGGAGAGGAGGACAAACACAGAGGTAGAGGAGAGGAAGAGAAAAAGGGAGAGGGGTAAAGAAAAGGAAGATGATGAGGAATGAGACGGAGAGGAGGACAGAAACAGAGGTAGAGAGAGGGAAGGTTGTGTTGAGAGACAGACAAGAGGGGAGGGAGGGAGGGACAACGGGGAGGGAGGGGGGGAGGTCAAAACTAATGGAAGTCAAGAAGAAAGTATGAGGCAATAAAATTATATATGTTAGGGAATAAAAATGAAAGATAAAATAAAGATAACAAGACGAAACAAAAAAAAAAGAAGAAAAAAAAGGAAAGTGGAAGCAGCATCTTGAAAGGGAATGTAAAACGAGAGAGAGAGAGAGAGAGAGAGAGAGAGAGAGAGAGAGAGAGAGAGAGAGAGAGAGAGAGAGAGAGAGAGAGAGAGAGAGAGAGAGAGAGAGAGAGAGAGAGAGAGAGAGAGAGAGAGAGAGAGAGAGAGAGAGAGAGAGAGAGAGAGAGAGGGGCAAAGAAAAAGAGAAAGGGAACTGCATAAAAATTGATAAAAAATAAATAAGAAAAGAAAAGAAAAATTTAGAGAGGGAGGGAGGGAGAGGGAGAAAGGGAGGGAGAGAGAGAGAGAGAGAGGAAGAAGTATTTGTAAAAGTGGAGAGAAAGGAAAAAGTAATGGTGGTGGTGGTGGTGATGATGGTGATGATGATGGTGATGATGATGATGGTGATGATGGTGGTAGTGGTGGTGATGGTGGTGGTGGTGATGATGGTGGTGGTGGTAATGATGATGGTGGTGGTGGTGATGATGATGGTGGTGGTGATGGTGGTAGTGGTGATGATGGTGGTAGTGGTGATGGTGGTGGAGGTGAACAGGATTGGTCGACTTGCATGTTTAGAAGAGGATGGAAGGGGGGAGGGGGAAGAGGGGATGAGAGGGGGGACAGGAAGAGGGGGGAGGAGGAGAGGAGGAGGAAGAGGGGGGGAGGTGCTGGCGGCCATTTTGAATAGCACTCGTCATGAACCGGTGTTAGTGAGGGATGGGAGGGAAGGGGAGGGAAGAGGAGGAGGAAGAGGTTGATAGGAGAAGGGAGAGGAGAGAGAGAGGAAGAAAAGAAAGGTGGAAACAAAGGAGATGAAATAAACAAAACTAAATACTCTCTCTCTCTCTCTCTCTCTCTCTCTCTCTCTCTCTCTCTCTCACTCTTTTCCTCTCCCCCTCCTCCTCTCCTTCCACCTTCCCTCTCTCCCTCGGTGCTACATAAAGAAGCCTAAACATACTAATCTCACGCCATTTATTACGAGCAGGAAAAACGTCCATTCGTGTGTCCTGCTAATGTGAATAATTAAAGCAAAACAAAGGCCGCGCAGACACCAAACGATATGAACTATGAAAAGGTTAAAAAAAAAAAAAGTAAGTCGGTTATGAGAGAGAGAGAGAAAAGAGGTAAAGAAATAGAAACACCAACGACCAGTAGAGAGCCCGTAAGAGGAGGAGGAGGAGGAGGAGGAAGGTAGGAGAAAGACAGCTGCGCCAGGTGGTGGAGGCGAAGGAAAAAGGGGAGTGATAATTGAAAAAGAAGATAAGTGAAATAGTGTTCCAGGTGAATGGGAGGAGGAGGAGGAGGAGGAGGAAGAGGAGGAGGAGGAGGAGGAGGTAAAGAACAAACATAAAAATTTCTTCACATCCAGGTTTTCTATTTTTCCTCCCTCATTCTCGCTCCTCCTCCTCCTGCTCCTCCTCCTCCTTCAATTAGCGACAGCAAGCAGAGAAACAAGAAACGCCGCAGAATACTGATATGGAATTAAAGACTTTTACTTGGCGACGTAAATGCATTCGACCCTCAAGCAGCCAGACTCCACCCTGCTACTTATTCCATCTCCCTTTATCCCTCCTTTCCTCCATCTGCTCATACTCCACTTCCTTTTCCTTCCACCAGATTCCTCCTTCCCTCCATATGTTACTCTTCCACCTCCTTTTCCTTTCACCATCTCTTAGTTTTCCTTATCTTCCTTTTTTTCCCTTTCGTTCCTTGGTTTTCCTTTCCTTCTTTTATTTCCATTATCCTTCCTTTGTTTTCCTTTTCCTCCTTACTATATCACTGCTTCCATATCTTTGTTTATTCATCTCCTTCCCTCCGTCTCCTCCTCCTCCTCCACCTCCTTTCCCTCCCATCACATTACTTCTTTCTCTCCATCTGCTTCTCCTCCTCCTCCTTTCCCTCCCATCACATCCCTTCTTTCCGTACCTCTCCTCTTCCTTCACCTCATTTTCCTTTTCTTTGCTTTACTTCGTCTGCTCTCCCATTTCCTCTTACTCTCCATCATTACTTAACGTTCCTCTCCCTACTCCTTCTCTGTATCTTTCTCATCCCTCCTTCCCGCACCACCACCAGCATCACCACCACTACAGGCTGATTCACACTCTACGTAAAGTGACCGGCACGATACGTACCGTTCCGGACCGACAAAATATTCTTCAATATGAAACACGTTGTTGTGTTCACACTGCTAAGGACCTGCACGTCTCCAGCGCGGACCTTCACCAGCAGTTGCCGGTCGGGATTGTCGGCGAGAATATTTAGCAGGTCCGCGCCGGTACAGCCCAGTCCGGAGCCTCTCAGTGTTGGATAGTGTGAACACGCTTCCGTCACCACCACCGCAGACAGGTAAGGTCATGAGGGAGCGTAGCACCACAACAGGCACACCTAACATCACAGTAGCCGATCCAGGATTCAGTATGTTTGCTAACTAGTAGGAGGTAATGTTATAACTGTATTTCGTAAAGAATCCTTATAACCAATAACTAACTAAAATTATGAGTATTCTTTTTCTTGAACACAACATTGAATAAACAACAGAGCAATAATATGAAAATACGTATAGCTACCGTTGCCAGATTGTCGTATTCAGAGCATAGTATTTACCTGTTTCTGACGCCTAACTATTGCCAAGGAACGCCAGAATCTAACTCTTCTAACGATAACTATAAATTAGTTTCCTTATTATTGCTGTAGCTCCGTGGCCAGAGGCAGCGCGCACGCCATTTTGCAGGTGTCAGATACCTGAAACAGTATATTTATACTGCGCAAAGCAGGTAATGTCACTTATTGTGACTTCGTGAGCTTTCATATTTATCTATTTGTGTATATTTCATGGAGGCAAAACTTACATTACCTGTTTCATTTTTTACTAGTGACCCGAATCGGTGCCTGTTTATCACAACAGAATTTCACTCAAACAAGTGAATCAGACCCCACAGAAATATTACCAGTGTGTGTATGAATGAATACAAAGATAAGCACATACTTTGATTTAACTCTAGGATGTCTCGTGGATCATTAATAAATAAAAACAAAATATCTGGATAGGCTACTCTTTAGCCCGCTACCGGCTATGCCTGCCAAAAAAATCCCTCCGCCAAGTTTGTACCCCCATTTGGTGATTGTTAGGTACGCCTATTGGGTCTTTCACTGAGCTGACCTGCCATCTGGTGGCCCTGCTGGAGCCTCTGCCAGAGCCAAGCGCTGCGTCGTGCTGGGGTCCAGCGGGGCTTAACTGACATTTTTCTGTACCAAACTAGCAAAATATCAGAGTTGTGATGGTCACTATCGTGTTTACACCAAAAAATGTGAGTGCTGTACATTATTCATGTCGTTGTAATGAACACTGTTGGCAAAATAAGAGCATTCATCGATATATCCTACAACGCTCCATCCCGTGGTTAATAGGAATGCATCCGTACGGCCTCTTGGGTAAATATTTCCGTCATGCAAGAAAAGAGAAGTCAAACAAGTCTGTCATGGTGTCTTGCTTCCAAAATTTTATAGTAGTAGTGGAAGGTAGTGTTGAAAATTTTGCCACTTCAATCCTCCGGCTGGCACGCCGCTGCCTCAACACGGTGCCTTCCTCTGTCCCTCCAATCACAGCGCGGGAGGTTGTTTACACTGCTGCTAAACATATCGTACGCTGCCGGCAGCAAGTGTTATACTTATTTCATATTTCTAATTTAAATCATAATACATATATCTTTAGCATCTTATAATATTACATTCGCTATATGGAACTTAAAGGAAGAACATATAGAGCATGTGACGATTATTTGTGGGAAAAAATATATTTAAATTTCATATTTCTTGCATTTCCCCGTTTCTTAAATACTACTAGTAAGTCAAGTGTCTCTATACCGTAGCTATGAGAAAAATATGTGATTCCTAAATAACAGCAAAAAAAATAGTAAGAAAAATTATTTGGACGTACGCCGTATGCATATTTATTTTGGCAGTTTCAGCAGGGCCACCAGATGGCAAGTGTGTTCAGTGAAGGACCCAATTTTCTCTCTCTCTCTCTCTCTCTCTCTCTCTCTCTCTCTCTCTCTCTCTCTCTCTCTCTCTCTCTCTCTCTCTCTCTCTCTCTCTCTCTCTCTCTCTCTCTCTCTCTCTCTCTCTCTCTCTCTCTCTCTTACGCAAAAGGTAACAGGAAAAAGTAAAACACTAAATGACAATATTAAAATATCAACAATAATAGTATTCATGAAAATTTAATGTCAATAATATCGATCTATCCAACTGCGCTTGTAAGGAAGATGCATGCATTCTATTAGAATGTGGAATTATTCAGATGTTAGCGATAGAGATAGGTGAGGTGTGATCAAGGCCAAAGGGGGTAGTCAGCGCACCTGACTAATGACCTGACATGTGACCTGATCTGACTCCTCCTCCAAGCCGGTCCGATCACAGCCCGTATACGTGCTGGTATAGTGTGAATACACATTCTGTTCCCGGCCCGTGCCGGTCCGGTCACGGCCCGTTAACGTGCTGGTGTAGTGTGATCAGCCCAGCCCTAACACCACATCAACACCGCCACTGACACACACTCACCACAACAACCATTCCACTAACGCTCAACGTCTCACAAATATATACGGCCAAAAAACACACTGTTGATCTAGTTAATGGGAGTGCGCGCTGCTTGGGCAATAACGGCAGCTAACCATTGTAATTTGATCCAATCCCTGGTCGCGTGCATCACCCTCCCCCTGTCATTACCCGCCGAGACCTAACCCCGAGATGAAAGTGCACGAAACGGATGCTTGGCCCGGCCGGGATACACACACACGTCTTATCTCCCGAAAGTGAATGTTCTCCCTATTCAGACGAAGCTGCATGCACATTACACACATTCATCTTCTCCTATTAAGAACCTCAATCATTCTTTTCTTCGGCATTTTCCTCCTCTATCTTAATAAGAGGAGGCTGTTGTGTGTGGGTGGTTTTGTTTCACAGTTTCTTGTTCCTTTTTTTTTTTTCGTTTTTCCTCTCGGTTCGTCTTCGGCCATAATAAAAGAGAATGAAAGGACGCAGGACAAAAAAAATAAACATGTAAGGTCACCAAGAACCTGGTCAGTCAACGAAAAAAAAATATAAAAAAAGAGAGAGGAGAAAGAAAAAGGAAGAAGTATATATACAAATTCAGTAAGGTGGTCAGTCAACTCTATTATTCAACTTCGTGTGTTAGGCCGCGGCCACACAGAGAGCGAGAAAGCGAGCGAGAGCGAGAAACTTTAATACATTATAAGCAGCGAGCAGGTAATGGTGAGAAAGCGAGCTGGTAGGCGAGAAAGAGAAGCGAGAAGAGTTGACGATTAACTTTTCTCGCTTTTCTCGCGCGAAATCGCTCGGTCAGAAGGAGTGACATCACAGACATGCTTCTCTATTATTGCCGTAACTCAACTCACACATTAGATAGGTAACTTTGGTTAACACCGTTAAACGCAGCAGTGATTTCAGAACTTGAATATGTTTGTGAAAACTCAATAAAACAAACACTAAATAAACAGTAACGAGTTGAAGTTAAAGAATCACTCCGTAATGTTTATAACACATTTTACATATAACTACCATTTGCAGCGGCTATGAAATGAGAACTAAAATAAATCATTCCATCTTAAAGAGAAAAGCCTCCTGAACACGATGGTGTAAACAGATTTTTCTTAAAACGCCGAATAAGTAAAGCACGGAACTATTTATAAAAACGTTTCACCTCATCCCTCGTGTTCGCCGACGGGGGCGGGGGCGAGGGATGATGTGTGCACTGTTGCTAGGCTATTAGGTATAGTGTCAGGGTATGTACTGCTCCTTCAGGGCAGGAACATGCGCCGATTCTCTTACATGTTTGCCAATACTTGAGTAGCTTTTAATTAAGCCCCATGTATCGTCTGCAAGTTGTCAGTTTTTCTGTTACATCAGTTACTGACTTGACACCCTCTTCTTCGTTTATCACAAAAAATATGCATACAACTTTAGTATAAAGCACTGACATGTCTCACACTTTCTTGAGCCATAACACTTGGCACTTTATCATACTATTCTCTTGTAAAAGCGATTTAAGCAGGTATGCCATGACGTCCAGAATATCATCTGTTGTCTGTAGACTGCGGGTCGCGTTGCCATGGCAACCCTCGCCTCGCCTCGCTTTTCGTGTGGCCACAGAAACTCCCCTTGCCGCTCTCGCTCTCGCTAGCTTTTTTACTCCCTGTGTGGCCGCGGCCTTAGATCTCGACGCGAGGTAGCCAATAAGAAGATAAGAACATTTAATACAGAAACTCTCCTCAAAGCAAAAACTGGGAAGTGAAATGCTTAAGTCAGCCCTGGATATTCTCTCGCTAAGGCTCGGGTCAATGAGGACGAAGAGAGTAAGAGTCATGAAAAAGTAAAGTTAATAAAAACCTGAGTAGTCACTTTTAATATTAATGAGGAGACTGAACTAAACTTGGAGCGCCAGATACTTGAGCCAACCCTGTGTGATCACTTTTTAAGACTTAGTGCAGAAAGGACGCAGAGGGCAAAAGTCAATACGAACCTCAACCTTCAACTGCGGCGCCAAAGAAAAATACTCAAGACTAAAACCGGGCCGCCAGATACTTGAACCACCCCTGCATGTTGACGTGTTAGGACTAGTGCAGAAAAAGGACGCGGGGAGCAGGAGCCACGAACAAGCAAAGCCAATACGACCTTTAACCTTCACCCAAGACTCAAAACTACAACTGCGGCGCCAAAGAAAAACACAAGACTGAAATCGGGCCGCCAGATACTTGAACCACCCCTGTATGTTGATGTGTTAGGACTTAGTGCAGAAAAAGGACGCGGGGAGCAAAAGCCACGAACAAGCAAAGCCAATACGACCTTTAACCTTCACCCAAGACTCAAAACTACAACTGCGGCGCCAAAGAAAAACACAAGACTGAAATCGGGCCGCCATATACTTGAACCACCCCTGTATGTTGACGTGTTAAGACTTAGTGCAGAAAAAGGACGCGGGGAGCAAGAGCCACGAACAAGCAAAGCCAATACGAACTTTAACCTTCACCCAAGACTCAAAACTACAACTGCGGCATTAAAGACTTGTTGAAATCGAGTCGGGGGCGGGATATCCACGCGACGAGGCGGGGAACACAGAGGACGCCGAGCACGACCAGGAACACGCAAGCAAAATCCCCAAGAACCTGATTGGTCAACTTTAACATTCAGCCTAATACTTCCTAGCGCTCTCTTAACCCCACTAACATTGCCTGTTCTCCTCTTTTACATCTTTTTGTACTCTTGTTCTTTGATTCATTCTCTCTCCTGTGTCTCTTAACCCCCTAACCTCGCCTGTTCTCCTCTTTTACATCTTTTTGTACTCTTGTTCTTTATTCATTCTCTCTCCTGTGTCTCTTAACCCCCTAACCTCGCCTGTTCTCCTCTTTGTACATCTTTTCCTACTCTTGTTCTTTATTCATCCTCTCTCTTGTGGTCTTCTTACTCTTGTTCTTCTCTTCTCTCACCCGCCAAACTCCCCCTAACCGCCAACTTCCCTCTCCGTTCCTTCAATTCCTTTACGAGATCGCCACGTACCACGCTTAAGGCTTAAACAAGAAAGTATAAAATCAATGAAAACACAGGAACCAGATCAGTCAACCTTAGCATTAACGTGACACGCCTATGCCCTGGTTCTCTCTGCTCTCTCCCTCCCTCTCTCGCGTTCCCTGGCCTGAAGTAATGTCGATCTTATTAGGTACGGTCAGGGAGGCTTTTAAGAGGCGGGTGGGTGGGGGTGGAGGTGAAAACAAGTGTAAATGGTACAGGGGGAGTAGTTTATGGTAGCACGGTGGTAGTTAGGAAAGCGGGTGATGTCTTAATGATCCTGGAGGTGGTGGAGGTGGTGGTGGTGGTGGTGGTAGAGGTGAAGGTTGGTGTTGGCGGTGCTCAAACTGAATGTGGAGGTGGTGGTGGAGGTGGTGGTGGTGGAATAGTGGTGGAGATGATGAATGGTGATGATAATAGAGAAGGTGGAGGAGGAGAATGAAATGCAGTATATGTGGAAGAGGTGTGGTAGTGAAGGAGGAGGAGGAGGAGGGAGGACAAAAACGAAGAAGAGAAAGAAGAAGAAGAAGAAGAAGAAGAAGAAAAAGAAGAAGAAGAAAAAAGAAAAGAAAAAGAAGATGGAGAAAAGGTGAAGGTGGTGGTGGTGGTGGAAGTGGAGTATGGTGCGGGGCATGCAGGATCATCACCCCCAGAGTTTTTGCCTCCACTTTGGGGTTTTCCAAGTTCCCGCTCCACCGGCCCCCCGCCGCTGCCCCCCCCCCCCCGCTCCACCTACTCCCCTCACCCACCTCACTGCTTTCTCTCGCCTACCTCCTCTCTTCCTCTGTCTTCCTCTCTCTTTGCCTTCTTCCCACTTCCTTCCTCTCTCTCTCTCTCTCTCTCTCTCTCTCTCTCTCTCTCTCTCTCTCTCTCTCTCTCCTCCTTTCTTTCTCCTTCTTTCACTTTCCTTTTTCTTCCTCTCACTTTCTCTCTCTTTATCTCTCTTTCTTTCCCTCCCTCTCTCTCCCTCTTCCTCTTCCTTCATCTCTCTCTTCAAACACTCTTCCTCTCTCTGTCTCTTCCATCCTCTTCCTCCCTCTCTCTGTCTCCTCCAGCGATGCCAGTGTCGTACTCTAAACATCGTATTTTTATCATTTTCAGGTCTAAAACTCTCGTACCTTTACAAATAACGATCGAAAATTAAAGTTATCGTTGAAAATGTTAAATAGTGATGGTTTTCTTTCATATTCGCAAAAGTTATATGTCAGAAACTACGAAAAGTGAATGTGGAGTACGATAGAATGGCAACGCTGGTCTGCTCCCTCCTCTGCCTCTCTCACCTCCTCTTCCTCGACCACAATACCAGGTGGAGAGCAAAGCAAGAGTCACAACAGAGAGGAGGAGCTTCTCAGGTATCAAGAACGAGGCCCCGGAAGGTAAGGTAAACAGGGGTAACTATGATGTTTTGACAGACCTCCCCGACCATCCACGGCTGAGTGTTGTGACGATTTTTTTTCTTCTTTTTATTCCTCTTGGGAGTGGGGGAGGGGGGTTGGGTGTAGGGAAGAAGGGGTTGTGTGTGGGGGGAATGGAAGGGTTATGTGTGGGGGGGAGAGGAAGGGGAAGGGGTTGTGTGAATGTGTGGGGTGGGGAGGGGTTAAGTATGTGTGGGGAGGGGTTTGTGTGTGTGTGTGTGTGTGTGTGTGTGTGTGTGTGTGTGTGTGTGTGTGTGTGTGTTACCGAGACTCTGTTGTTGCTTTTTTCTATTTTTTTCTTTTTTTCTTTTTTTTTCTTTTTTTTTTGTCAGTCCGTTAGTAGCTCGTAAGTATGTGCACATGCTAAAATAGGTTTGCTGCACTTAACAATATTCTTTTTTTTTCTTTTCTTTTTTTTGTCCTTTTTTTTCCCCGCCGACAACGAGCAAGCGAGCGAGCCAAGAATAGAAACTGAACCAAAAGAAATAAAATAACAATAATAAAGATAAAAGCATTTGCGGCCCAGGCTAACCTAACTACATTAAACCACCCTTGTGATAAGTTCAGAGTTGAGGAGCGGAATAAACTTTGCATTCTCTTTAAACTTCCCTTCTTCGAGACCTGGTTTCACACACACACACACACACACACACACACACACACACACACACACACACACAGTCCTTTCTAAACATGGATCGTTTCTATACACGGCAAATAGTGGTGATAGTGATGGTGGTGGTGGTGGTGGTGGGGTTGTGGTCATTGTGGTGGTGGTGGTGGTGGTGGTGGTAATGGTCATGGTGGCGGTGGTGAGGGTTTCATGTTCCTCCGTGTAAGCATAAATATAATTAGTAAAGCTTTCACGAGAGAGAGAGAGAGAGAGAGAGAGAGAGAGAGAGAGAGAGAGAGAGAGAGAGAGAGAGAGAGAGAGAGAGAGAGAGAGAGAGAGAGAGAGAGAGAGCAATAAGATACAAAAGAAATTAATAACAGGAGGTCGAAAACACAGAGAAAGTAATTGGAGGCGAAAGAATAAGACACCAACCGGGGCAAAATTACCCACAAAAACGTCTATTACTTATGGGCCAGACAAGGACGACCCGCACTTTCTACACGGGTGGGAATGACCTGTCGAACGCCTCGCTGTCACCCTACACAATTACACACCTCGACGGGCGACCTGGGGGGGGGAGGTGACGGGGGGGAGAGGGGGGGGAATAGGAGGGCACGGGAGAGGGTCGCTACTCGCCAGCCACACCCAACCAGTTAATACCAACGCCTCCTCCGTATGGTTCGTTTTGGTAGCTCAGGCGTCCCCATTCACAGCTCACCTTTGCCCTATAGATACACACACACACACACACACACACATACACACACACCTCCAACAAGTGCCTTTAAAGTATCATTGAAGGATTGTTATGTCCCCTTCCCGCGTTTTAGTATTCGTGGCTTTAATGAATTTTGTGTCGTTTCTTTACTTGGACCGTTGGGTATTTGACTTTCATTAGGTATTCAACGCACGCCACTCGAGTTAAAAGTAATTATGTCTAGATTTCATTGTGTTGCTGCGGCTTCTACATTCAACTTGTAGTGCCGAAGGATGACTTGTGCATGATTTTTTAAATTTTTTTTATATCAAAGAATGCGGCTCAAGGGCAACAAAAAGAGTACAAAAAAAAAAGCCCGCTAATCGCCGCTCCCCCGTGTGTTTCCTCTCGCCTACTGCACCCAAGTACGAATTCACGGGCATGGGGGGTTTGAATCCTAGCCTGATCAGCTGGCGCGCGGCCCACCCAGCTGTTCATCCTCCCTTTCGGGCTGGTCGATAAATGGGTACCTGGGGAAACCCGGCGAAGGTAATTGTGGTAATCAGAATGTCGCCCTGGCCCTCCTCCTCCTCCCCCTCCTCTTATGGCTTCTGTTCTTTCACTTCTTCTCCGTCTTCTTTCCTCCCCTCCTTCCTTCTTTCTATCTCCCTGGTTCTCTTTTGCCTCCAGTTCTTCCTCTTCTTTCCTCCCCTCCTTCCTTCTTTCCATCTCCCTGGTTCTCATTTTCCTCCAGTTCTTCCTCTCCCTCTCAATCCCTTCTTCTTATCTCCCATCCTTCTCTCTTTCCATCTCCTTGGTTCTCACCCACCACAGGCTCAAGGGCCAATGGGACGGAGATGAGCACCGAGGCCAGGCGTAGCTATTGTGTTTATCTTTATACTTCTCGCGTTATGGCAGAGGCCGTGTGGTGACGGTTCTCCAAGGATTAAATTGTGTTTCAGTTAACTTTTCCGCCGTAATGAGAAAAACGAGCCTAGATTCAATTGTGTTTCAGGTAATTCTTCCGCCGTAATGAGAAAAACGAGCCTAGATTCAATTGTGTTTCAGGTAATTCTTCCGCTGTAATGAGAAAAACGAGCCTAGATTAAATTGTTTCAAGTAATTCTTCCGCCGTAATGAGAAAAACGAGCCTAGATTCAATTGTGTTTCAGGTAATTCTTCCGCCGTAATGAGAAAAACGAGCCTAGATTCAATTGTGTTTCAGGTAATTCTTCCGCCGTAATGAGAAAAACGAGCCTAGATTAAATTGTGTTTCAAGTAATTCTTCCGCCGTAATGAGAAAAACGAGCCTAGATTAAATTGTGTTTCGGGTAATTCTTCCGCCGTAATGAGAAAAACGAGCCTAGATTAAATTGTGTTTCAAGTAATTCTTCCGCCGTAATGAGAAAAACGAGCCTAGATTAAATTGTGTTTCAGGTAATTCTTCCGCCGTAATGAGAAAAACGAGCCTAGATTCAATTGTGTTTCGGGTAATTCTTCCGCCGTAATGAGAAAAACGAGCCTAGATTAAATTGTGTTTCAGGTAATTCTTCCGCCGTAATGAGAAAAACGAGCCTAGATTAAATTGTGTTTCGGGTAATTCTTCCGCCGTAATGACAAAAACGAGCCTAGATTAAATTGTGTTTCGGGTAATTCTTCCGCCGTAATGAAAAACGAGCCTAGATTAAATTGTGTTTCGGGTAATTCTTCCGCCGTAATGACAAAAACGAGCCTAGATTAAATTGTGTTTCG
Organism: Eriocheir sinensis; assembly: GCF_024679095.1. NCBI lineage: Eukaryota > Metazoa > Arthropoda > Malacostraca > Decapoda > Varunidae > Eriocheir > Eriocheir sinensis. The sequence goes on from NC_066563.1 coordinate 4,679,068, forward strand.
GGTAATTCTTCCGCCGTAATGAGAAAAACGAGCCTAGATTAAATTGTGTTTCGGGTAATTCTTCCGCCGTAATGACAAAAACGAGCCTAGATTAAATTGTGTTTCGGGTAATTCTTCCGCCGTAATGAGAAAAACGAGCCTAGATTAAATTGTGTTTCGGGTAATTCTTCCGCCGTAATGACAAAAACGAGCCTAGATTAAATTGTGTTTCGGGTAATTCTTCCGCCGTAATGACAAAAACGAGCCTAGGAGTGAGCCCAGTCATCGTGCCCATAGGTCCATTTTTTTCTCCTCCTCAAGAGCTTGAATGCAGGTCCTGGGGCTACTTCACACTCCACCACCTCCACTACCTTCACTACCACCACCACTACTTTCACCACCACCACTCCCTTCACCACCACCACCACCACCACCGCCGCCACCTCCATCGGCCCGGGCCTTGCACCGCTGTCAGCTTCCATTAATCTCCTCGCTTTCTTTTTTTCCAGGTCCTGTTGCACCGTTTTCCAGTCTCATCACATTTCACCTTTTCTCTCAGCGGGGCGGAGGCGGGGAGGCCACGCGAGGAAGCTTATTAATGAGAAGTGAGGCGCCACGACCACCTCGCCTCGCTACCTTCCAACCCCAGCTAATGTTTGCCACGAAGCTCAAAACACCAACGCCCTAATGATCGAGTGAAGCCTCTCTCTATCTTCTACTGCCAAATATGAAGGTAAAAAGGTTCTGAGAGGTAAAGAGCAAGGTAGGTTTAGTTGTAATAGACTTAAGATAGAAAGAAATTGATGGTCGAGAAATGGTCTCTTTTCTACAAACATAAATTAAGTTAACAAGGTTCTGGGAGGTAGAGTGCAGGGTAGGTATCGCGGTAACAGGCTTAGGATAGCAAGAAACGGATGGGAAAGGAGTGAAGTCTCTCTCTCTCTCTCTCTCTCTCTCTCTCTCTCTCTCTCTCTCTCTCTCTCTCTCTCTCTCTCTCTCTCTCTCTCTCTCTCTCTCTCTCTCTCTCTCTCTCTCTCTGTTACAGGTGGATTAAGGAGCAGTGAGTAGCGGGCTTTTTTTCACATTTGTTTCATTTTTTATGCCCTTGTACTGACTCCTCTGCTGTAAAAAAAAAAAAAAAAAAAAAAAAAAAAAAAGTTCGTAAGGTTCTGTAGGGTATAAAGAGCAGAGCAGGTCTCGTGGTAGAAGTTCCCTGTCTATTCATATACCTGACCACCTATATATACCTATTCTTATGTAATCCCTCATTGATTACTAGCCACACTTACTGATCAAACAATTTACTATGAAAAACCTACCTATCCATCTACTTTTTTATCTACCTGACTTCATCTACTTATTTACCAAAACGCATGCATCTATCTCGCTGGCTATCAAGGGTATATCTATCTATCTATCTATCTATATCTCCCTATTTTTATCTATTGCTATTTATCAATCTATATATCTATCTACCAAGACGCATGTATCTATCTGACTTCTTATTACCTCCCCCACCGCCACCCTCACCGGTAAAGACGTGTTTCTCTATCTATCTATCTCTGCTGGCCTCTTCCTGCCCCTTCCAAGCTCCCGCTCTCCCCCGCTGCCGAGGACGTGCTCACACAGGAAGAGGGGAACTCATGTCGCCCAAGAAGTGAAAGGGGAGGAGCGTAATTGCAGGTCTTGGCTAAATGACTGTCTCGGACCAAGGCATAAAAAAGTGATAAAATTAAATGACTCGGTAATTGAAATATAAAAAAGATGTAGTGGGAGGGAGAGAGAGAGAGAGAGAGAGAGAGAGAGAGAGAGAGAGAGAGAGAGAGAGAGAGAGAGAGAGAGAGAGAGAGAGAGAGAGAGAGAGAGAGAGAGAGAGAGAGAGAGAGAGAGAGAGAGAAACAGGAAGAAACAGATGGAAAGAGACAGAGGAAGAGAGAGACCAACACACACACACACACACACACACACACACACACACACACACACACGCGCAGCTGATGAATGAGGGACTAAGGCACCATTCAGGCTTTTCCAAGAGCACTAAACACCTGACCAGGTACAAAAATATGCAAATAACAGAACACGCATTCATGACGCAGCGATTACCGCCCGACAACCACCTGGACACTCCCTCCCCGCCCAGAACCCCCCCCCCATACGCCCCCCCCTCCCCTCCCCTCTGCCAAGCTCCCCAGCCCCTTCCATCATGCGTTTTCCTGCTTCCCTATGCATGCAAGACTTACCCACCCCTCACGAGCCCTACCCGAGTCCTCCCCACCCTCCCCTTCCTTCCGCTAACCTCCCAACAACTTTCCCATGCATATAAGCCATCTTTACCCTCCCCTCCCTTCTGCCAAGCTCCCCAACCCCTTCCATCATGCGTTTTCCTGCTTCCCAATGCATGCAAGACTTACCCACCCCTCACGAGCCCTACCCGAGTCCTCCCCACCCTCCCCTTCCTTCCGCTAACCTCCCAACCCCTCCCCATTCGTTTTCTTCCTTTCCCATGCATATAAGCCATCTTCAGCCTCCCCAGACACGCTATTCTTTCCCCAACACCCTCACGCGCCCTCACCAAGCCTCCCTATCCTCCCCTTCCTTCCGTTTAGCTCCCCAACCCTTCCATCATGCGTTATCTTCCTTCCCCATGCATTCAACTCTTCCCCACCCTTAACCACAGTCTCACACATCCTCCCCAGCCTTCCCCACCCTCCCCCATACATACAAGTCCTCCCCCCGTAGCCACAACTCTTACACGCCCTCCCCAAGCCTCCCCACACTCCCTTCCCCTCCACTAACCTACCCAACCCCCCCATTATGATTCATTTTCCCCAATGCATACAAGCTTTCCCCATCTCTAACCACAACCCTCCCACGCCCTCCCCAAGCCTTTCCCACCCTCCCCTCCCCTCTGTCAAGCCCCCAACCCCCTCCATCATGCGTTTCTTCCTTCCCTATGCACAAATGTCCTCACCACTACCCAAGCCCCTTACATCCTTCATCAACCTCCCCCACACACTACACCTTTCCCAACACATCCCCACTCCCCTCACACCCTTCCCCATGCTATACTCCCCCTCCCACTCCTTCCCCACTTCTACAGGCCTTCCCATACATTCTCACACCCAGTACATCCTCCCCACACCCCTCTCCCATGCCCACAACTCACTCCCCACACTAATACACACTCACACACCCATAACCATCGCCTCACCCCAATACACCACTCTCAGAACCCCCCCACACCCCTTCCCCATGCCTACAACTCACTCCCCACACACTCTCACATCCCCAAAACCATCTCCCCAACGCACTACAACATTCTCAAACCCCGGAAAACCCTCCTAACACCTCTTCTACACCCTCCAACACCCTCCCTGCACCCCTCCACACCCTCCCCCTTCCTCTTTCTCCCCGGTGTCGTGCTCAACAGGGCCGAGTGTGGGTACGAGTGGCCGGCAACGCACGACTACGGCTTCAGGTGGCAGCGAGCACGGAGGCGAGGACGTAGAGGAGGACGGCGATGCGGAGGACGAAGACGAGGAATTTTAGAAGAGGAGGAAGAGGAGGAGGACACCGAGGACGAGGAGAGCGACGAAGAAGGCGAAGAAATGAAGCTCGAAATACCAACGCCCTAATGATCAAGGAGTAAAATCTCTCTCTCTCTCTCTCTCTCTCTCTCTCTCTCTCTCTCTCTCTCTCTCTCTCTCTCTCTCTCTCTCTCTCTCTCTCTCTCTCTCTCTCTCTCTCTCTCTCTCTCTCTCTCTCTCTTCTATTGACAAGGGTGATATTAATAAGGCTCTGGAAGGTAAAAGAAGAGAGCAGATATGGTGGTAACAGGCTTATGGAGGAGGAGGAGAAGGAGGAGGAGGATAGGAAGGTTAAGTATGCATAAGAGGAAAAGAGAGAATTAAAGAAGAGTAAAACGAGGAGATGAAAGAAAAGGAATGAAGTATAAAACATATTTAGGACGAAGAAAAAGTGTGGAGAAAAACGAGAATTAGGAATAGAGTTAAATATGTATTTGAGGAAAAGGGGGAGAATTAAAGAAGAGTTAAAGTGAAAATATGAAAGAATAGGATAGGAGAATAAAATGTGTGTCAGCCGAAGACCACAATAGGAAATGGACGAAAGCGAGGACTAGGAATGGATGAGTCTCTTTGCTATTTCTCACACTTGTTTCCTCCACAGTAACCAAGCAGTCCATCAGCGGTTCAAAATCACATCCACGTCACATACAAATTCTTCATCGTTCGCCGGAGAGGAAGGAAGTCGACTAAATGCCTTCACGGGGACACGCACTGGGCCATCATATCAACTCTTCTTCTTTTTCTTCTTCCTATGAGTCTCTCCCACTCCTGACGATCGTGTACTCTCTCTCTCCTCCCTGTCGTTTATCCTTCCATGCCTTCCTCCACACACCGTCTCCAAGGTAGGTATTTTAAGACACACCCGCTTCTCACATCAGCTATTTCTATAGGTCAAAGAGGGGGTCAGTAGGGTTCTAATGAGTGTTTCTTCAGGTTCATGGTACAGGTGAAGGGGCAAACTACCACTAGGGCCGTAAAACTACAACTGGAAATGCCCACAACTCTTACGAAAGCCTTGTCAAATATGTATTCTTGGACGGCGAGATGTCTTATAATACGACTCTTCAAAAGCCTTCTTCGGTCGTCGCCTGAATGCAACCTATCAAGGGGCAGGACCCATCACCACCACCTGCCCGCGACCGGTTAAAGACAGGAAGATGGATTTACCAGAGGGAGCGGGTGGTTTTTAGATTAATTTTTTTGTGCTCTCATTTGAAACGGCTTTTGTGTGGTTATTTTCGAGTAGTCTGATTGGCGTTTTCTCTTTTCTGAAGCGTGTTGTTGTTGTTGTTGTTGTTGTTGTTGTTGTTGTTGTTGTTGTTGACTTATTCCTTTCCTCTCTTTTCCTCGTGTCTCATTTTGCTACTCGTAAATTTTCCTTCAACTATCCCTTCTTCATACACGTCTATTCTTCTAGATGTTTCTCTCTCTCTCTCTCTCTCTCTCTCTCTCTCTCTCTCTCTCTCTCTCTCTCTCTCTCTCTCTCTCTCTCTCTAAATCTATGTTCGTTCTCTTCCTTCTTGTTCCTCTATGACTATGATATCCCTTCTAATTAATCCTTTTGTCTATATGGTCGTTCAGCTTGTTACCTTTTATAAATTACGAACAAGCGAGTATTTTGGGCACTGTGGATAGCGATGTATCTCTCAGTCTATATTCCTTCTCTAACTTCCTATATAATTCTGCATGATCTCTTCTTACATAACCCTCCATCTCGTCGTTTAACTTGCTCCCTTATGTTAATTGTGAACGAGCGAGGATTTTCGGCACTGTAGGATAGCGACGTATATATCTCTCAGTCTATATTCCTTCTCTAACTTCCTATATAATTCTGCATGATCTCTTTTTACATAACCCTCCATCTCATCGTTTAACTTGCTCCCTTATGTTAACTGTGAACAAACGAGGATTTTAGGCACTGTAGGATAGCGACGTATATATCTCTCAATCTATATTCGTTCTCTAACCTCTTCCTATATAATTCTGCATGATCTCTTTTTACATAACCCTCCATCTCGTCGTTTAACTTGCTCCCTTATGTTAATTGTGAACAAACGAGGATTATCGGCACTGAAGGATTAGCGATGGGTCAAAAGTGTTCATCCTTCATACCCACAACACGCCCCTCGCCCGTATTCACAAACAGTTAAACGTCTATAAGTGCACCTGTTTGGAAAGCCTTTCGTTCAGGTTGTTTTGGGGGTTTCCCGGACCGGTTTTATGGGCCTAGTGATGGCAGCTTTAAAAGGCATCTGCACTACGGACGTAAGAAAAAAAGACTGTGAAAACGACTAATCTTCTCTGTGGTTTGTGAAAATGTTCGTTGTGAGAACCCGACACGTTTAAGAATATAGGTTACGTTAGGTTAGGTTAGGTAAGGTTAGGTAAGGTTAGGATAGGTTAGGTTAGGTTAGGTAAGGTTAGGATAGGTTAGGTTAGGTAAGGTTAGGTAAGGTTAGTATAGGTTAGGATAGGTTAGGTTAGGTTAGGTTAGGTTAGGTTAGGTTAGGTTAGGTTAGGTTAGGTAAGGTTAGGATAGGTTAGGTAAGGTTAGGTAAGGTTAGGTTAGGTTAGGTTAGATGTTAGGTTAGGCTAGGCTCCTCACCTCCCCGCGCACATTTCTCCTATCATTGTCTCATCTTGTCTGACATCAGTCATTAACACATCAGCTGACGACCTCACCTCACCTCACCTTTTCTCCCTTCTATAGTGCTGTCCCTTCACTGTACCTTCCCACCCTACCCTTCCTCCCTTCCACAGTACCCTCTCAACCCTCCCTTCCTCCCTTTCCAGTATTATTCTTCCACTAAACCTTGTCTCCCTTCCACAGTACCCTCCCTACCTTCCCTTCCTTCCTTTCCAGTATTCTTCTTCCCCTTCCCCTTGTCTCCCTTCCACAGTACTTTCCCTCCCCAGAACCATCACACCTCACCCTTCCTCCCTTATAACCTATACCCTCCTTCCCCTGCACCGTTTCCTCCTCGTCCGGAACTTGTATAACATAAAAAAATCCCCATAAACACTAAACACCACATGACTTGCGTTCGTTCTCGTATAGTTCAGCCGGTCCCTGCCTTCCCCTCTCGTTAATGGTGCTCGAGAGGGTGTTTACAGGCCGCGGAACACACAGTACGTGAGGGTAATCGTGAAGGTAATTGCCTCAAGACGTACCCTAGAAATTGGTCCCTTAATAAATCTGTCACACGGAGAAGCGACGAAGGGGAAACATCACGTAACTAGCGAGGGGAGGGGGGGGGGGGGGGGGAGAGAGAGAGAGAGAGAGAGAGAGAGAGAGAGAGAGAGAGAGAGAGAGAGAGAGAGAGAGAGAGAGAGAGAAGGTAACCCAAATTCAGACACAGGCCGAGAGGTGCATAAACAAATCGAACACACACACACACACACACACACACACACACACACACACACACACACACAGAGGAGGAGGAGAGAGAGCGGGAAAGCATTTTAAGAGGAAGACAAGAAAGCGAGGGAGTGAAGTGGGGCGTGAGAGGAAAGAATATAAAAGTGTGAACAAGAATGAATAAAAAAATGAGAAGCAAAAAAATCGTAAAAAAATAAAGAGATCGAACAATTATGCACACGAGAGAGAGAGAGAGAGAGAGAGAGAGAGAGAGAGAGAGAGAGAGAGAGAGAGAGAGAGAGAGAGAGAGAGAGAGAGAGAGAAAGTTGATTTGATTGATTGAGAGAGAAATAGATAGATACACAGACAGACAAAGAGAGAGAGGAGAAATGAAAGAAAAAGAGCGAGGGATATTGACAGATCGACGCAGACACAGAAAAAATGATACAAGCACAGAAAAACAGGGAGGAAGAATGACAGACAGGCGCCAACAAAGGAAATGACACAAAAATACACGTCACACAAACTCACCCAGTCCACAGGCGGTGATTCGGGTCGGTAAAGCAAAAGAAAACATTTACCTGCGAAGTCCAAACCCTCAATCAGGACCCAACCTGTCTAGACCCTCAATCAGAACCCAAAATGTTTAGTCCTCGCAATCAGAGCTTCAGATGACCCAAATAAGTAGAAAAAAAAATCCTGTGTGTCTCCAGCATTTCCGGGCTTACCCATCCATATCAAGAAAGGCTTTAAACATAAGAACATAAGAACATATTTGGTAGATGTTGTGGTGTTAATATTTCCATGGGTAGTTTTATGAGCCAGTGATCGTGTGACAAGGCCTCTGCACCATGAACCTGAACAAAAAACACGCCTGAGAACCCGACTAATCTCCTTTGTGGCCTTTGGAAATAGTTAATGTGGGAGCCGGGGGCGTTTAACCCTATCCGATCCGTCGTTTTCAAATTTTCGCTCTCGTAACACCAAGCATCGTACTCGTTTATCTGAACAACGGTAACGCTCATGAACACTAAGTACTGGTACCGAATCAATAGTGTAAAACAATAATGAATAATGAGTGAAAAGAAGCTAGTGGAAAGTATGAAAAAAGGGGGGTATAAAAATTGAGGGGAGGCCAGATAGGGTTAAGAGGTACAATCCACCGAGCATATATTTCCTTGTCAGTAGTATCATCCCTATCATTTTTCATCATTAATACAAGTGTTATTATCGGTATCTCTTTCTGTATCATTCTTTATCGTGTTGTTGATTTGGGACCGAACAGCTGGGCACACATTTCGTTTTTATCATCTTCCTTGTCGCTGGTGAGGTAAAATAAGATATCAGGGTGGCTTTAACTATTCTATCGGCAGGTGTGAATGACTCGGATCTACCTGTAATTACACGTCTCGTCCGGGAAGGTGTTATTTAAAAGGTGATGGACGAGGTGATTTGGAGTTTATATATATTTTTGGATTATTTATTTAGTATTTGATGAGATATAGATAAACAGATAGAAGAAAATACTTAAATAAATTTAGACACACACCGAAACACCAAAAAAAACAGACAGGCAGACAGACAGGCAGACAGATAGTGCTTTATAGATCTTTATATATCAGAATTCTATGGTAACTAAGACAGACACACGAACAGACAGAAATACTGACAGACAAACAGACACATGTGAGGTCTTGATGTGTCTTTAGCCGAACCAAACAAAGATAGACAGATAGATAAAGAGAGAGAACGAGAACGAGAGACCGAAAGAACGAGAGAAGAAAAACGAAAGAGGTGAGTACATACGAGTGCGAGATACATAACAAACACACAAACAAACAGACAGACAGAAAGACAGACAGACAGACAGACTCCAAGCGAAATTGACCTCTCGTTCTGTTTTCATTTCTCTGAGTAGAAGCATTTTAGCAAGCCTTTTTTTTTTGTTGTTGTTGTTTCTTGCCCTTGAACTGTCTCCCTTGCTGGAAAAAAAAGACATCCGCGGCGTCCTGATGTGTCCCTTACCTGCCCAAGCACACCTGAGCGAACGAGAGAACGAGAGAACAAGAACTTAAGAACGAGATAAGGGGGGAGTGCGGATGCGAGATAGACATAACACACAGACGCACATACACACAGACAGACAGCCGCGGCGTCCTAATGTGTCCCTTCCCTGTCCAAGCACACCTGAGCCACATCTTCGCGTGTTTACCTGCGCGGGGACTCGACAAACTCACCTTCGCCAGCCTCTCCACTAATGACGTAACCGGTGAGGCCCCTCCACTTACCGAGAGAGAGAGAGAGAGAGAGAGAGAGAGAGAGAGAGAGACACAGACAGACACAGACAGACAGACAGACACACAAAAAAACAGATAAAGACATACAGGTTGACAGAGACAGAAAATAAGACAATCAAACAAAGAAACAGCCACAGACATAGACAGACAGACAGGTACAGAAAAAAAACAGAGACAGACAGAAACGCCCAGAAGAAAGAGAGACCAGTGAACGGAGGAGAAGAACGTACCGTATAATACACTCACGAATCCTTAAAAATAAAAAATAAAAAATAAAATAAAAACTCGCGAGAGAAATAGAAATACGGGAATTTTAAAAAGAAATATGTATGAAAAAACACGCCGAGTCAACATAAAGTCAAAATAACACTCGACGAAGAAAACCAAACATCCTTTATGGTAATGACAGGCGTTGGGGGAGTGTCCAAGGGGCGGGGGGGAGGAGGGCGGAGGGGAGGCGACAAAGAGGAGGAGGGTGGTGGGGGGGGGGGGGGGGGTTGCCGCGGGTCCTCAACATTCGCCGCCGCTTTGGACTCGAGTGAATCAAATGTTTCGTTCAAGAGCAGCTGTGTGACGCGACTGCCGGGGGGACGAGGAAGGAGGTGGAGAGAGGAGGGGAAGAGGGACGATGTGAGGATTGGGAGAGGAAGAAGGGAGGGAGAAGAGGGACGGAGGAAGGCAAGGGGAGGGGGGAAGGAGGCAGTGAGGAAAGACAGGGACGAAGAGAAGCTAAAGGGAGGATGCGAGGAAGGGAGGCTAGGGGAAGGATGCGAAGGAGGGAGAGACGAAGGGAGGTTGGGTAGAGGGAGAAGAGAGAGGGAGGAAGGGAGACAATGGGGAGGCTGCGAGGAAGGGAAGGAAAAAGGGAAGCTAGGGTGAAGAAGGGAGAGATGAAGGGAGGCTAGGGGAAGGATGCGGAGGAGGGAGAGACGAAGGGAGGTTGGGTAGAGGAGGGAGAAGGGAGAGGGAGGAAGGGAGACAAGGGGGAGGCTGCGAGGAAGGGAGGGACGAAGGGAAGCTATGAGAGGGAGAAGAGATGGAGGGACGGGTGGTGGCGCTTCCTTCTATTTGAGGGGGAGGTGGTGAGTAGAGGGAGAAGAGGGAGGGAGTAGAGGGTGTGATACGATGGAGGTAAAATAAAGAAGAGGGAGGAAGCAGGGAGAGACAGACAGACAGCGTGAGAGAGAGAGAGAGAGAGAGAGAGAGAGAGAGAGAGAGAGAGAGAGAGAGAGAGAGAGAGAGAGAGAGACGGGAGGTAGGGGTAATACGATAAATGTGAGGGGAAAGATGAGGAGGGAGGATCCGCTACAGACTATCCGTCCAATCTCGCTAAAGAAAAATTACAGTCAAGAGAGGGGAGGAGGAGGAGGAGGAGGAGGAAGCAGCTGCGGCCCCCACGGAACACCCGGCCGAGCCCTCACGCAGGCGGCAAGGGCAGCGTGGCGGGGCCGGCTTCCCCGGAGTCAATGTATCCCCGTGTGAAAGGGACTGGCTGGGTTCTCGCCGCGCCGGGAGGTCAAAATCCCCTAGCTGGCGGCAACAAACGGGGCGTGGCTGCGGCAATCGTTCATGTTCGCGAGTTTTTAATGACCGCGGGTTAGTGTGTCAAATAAGCAGCCTTGTGACCCCTCGAGGCACCGCGGCGGCCCCGGATCGTAGCGATAAAAGCCTAATGAATATCGGCGTCTAGAGGAATGTGTAAAGAATCGAGCGGCGGCGACCTGGCAGCCGCTCTACCAATGGGAGCCGGTTCTGCCGCACTCCCCGCCCCTATTGGTCGTGACGAGTTTATGATTGGTTGTGATTCCGCTGTGATTGGCTGCATTCACGGCGGACTGTGATTAATGATGAGCCGCCGCCGTCACCGCGTCGTCAAAGCTCGCGGCCCCCACGCCCGGAGTAAGCCTAACAGTGGCGGCGTGGCGCGGCCCTACAGCGGGCTACCCACCACACCGCCCGCCGACCCTCTCTCTCTCTCTCTCTCTGGGAACGCTTCACGGCCCATGCTTCTATGCTTCCTTGCCGCCCTCGACGATAAATCACCCACAGAAACGTCCCCAAGTGGATAATAGCGGCGCGCTGGCACTCATCCGCGCCCCTGCAGCCACTACCCCCCACTCCCGCCCCGGCCCCCGCGCCCAGGCCTTCCCCCCGCCCTGATAATCTCGCCGACGTAAGGGCCTCCTCCTCCTCCTATACACCTCCTCCAACTCCTGCTCTTCTCCTCCTCCTCCTCCTCGGCCGTCTACCTCACGATCTCAGCGCCGCGTTTGCCGGCCCGCGTGACAGCCATCGTCGCCGCGTCGCCGTCAACACAATGAGTCACTCACTTCCGCGTTTGGGAAATGTCTCGCCGTCGAACAGGAGAAATTATGAAACTTAAAAGCCTTATAAATTCAACGCAATATGTTCCAATACCCAAACCAGCGATCTCGTTTCCTATAGATTGGCGTTATAGGAAAGCTAAATGCCTATCAATCCAACGCAATATGTTTCAATACCCAAACCAGCGATCTCGTTTCCTATAGATTGGCGTTATAGGAAAGCTAAATGCCTTATCAATCCAACGCAATGTTCCAATATTCAAACCAGCGATCTCGTTTCCTATAGATTGGCGTTATAGGAAAGCTAAATGCCTTATCAGTCCAACGCAATGTTCCAATATTCAAACCAGCGATCTCGTTTCCTATAGATTGGCGTTATAGGAAAGCTAAATGCATTATCAATCCAACGCAATATGTTTCAATAGTCAAACCAGGGATCTCGTTTCCTATATCGACGTTATTAAGACAAAAAAAACAATTTCCGTTCCAATCTATGAAACACATCGGGTTGTCTTCTGCATACCGTCATTAAACGCCACTAAGAAACTATATACGGCATTATGTTCTCATGGGAGAAATAAGTAATTGAAACAAACCACAACTTGGCATAACAGTTACAACGTGTTACTTGCCGCCCAGAAACCAGAGACCCCCACGACTTACCCCCACCATATCCACCACTACCCCCGGCCTGCCCCAACAATGCCCCCGCCCTACCCACGCCCTGCCCCCGCCCTGCCCCCAACACTGCCTCCCTCTACCCACGCCTTGCCCCAACAATGCCCCGGCCCTACCCACGCCCTGCCCCCAACACTGCCTCCCTCTACCCACGCCTTGCCCCAACAATGCCCCGCCCTACCCACGCCCTGCCCCCAACACTGCCTCCCTCTACCCACGCCTTGCCCCAACAATGCCCCCGCCCTACCCACGCCCTGCCCCCAACACTGCCTCCCTCTACCCACGCCTTGCCCCAACAATGCCCCCGCCCTACCCCCGCCCTGCCCCCGCCATGCCGCCGCCCTACCCACGCCCTACCCACGCCCTGCTCCCCCACGCCCCGCCAACACAGCGACCACCGCCAGCACCACAATCGCTATACCACAATCAACAACATCATCACCATACCCTAACGCCACCACCACAATCTTTTCCACCACCATCATCATCATCACCACTACCGTCACCTCCGCCACCATCATGCACAACAATCTCCTCTACCACCATCACCACCACCGCCACACCAGCACTCAGAATGGCCTGGTGAAAGTACGCTGACAGTACACACACCCAGCCCAACACTCTCAACCTTTACCACCAACGACCCAAAAGACAAAATTATAGCGTAAGACAACCAAAGGCGCGGGTCGGGTCGGCAGGAAATTGTAAACGATATAAAAGAAATGCGGAAAGATATGACGACGGAGGGGGAAAAAAATAATTATACCGTGTCGAAAACAATAAAATAAATAAAAGTTGGATTTTAAAAGTTTGTAGAGTGCAGGAATTTCAACGCCAGGGACCTAATGAGCGAGTTCCGTGAGCCAGTGATGATAATAATAGTCAATGTGTGTGTGTGTGTGTGTGTGTGTGTGTGTGTGTGTGTGTGTGTGTGTGTGTGTGTGTGTGTGTGTGTGTGTGTGTGTGTGTATGCTTGTATGTATGTATGTATGTATAGATAGATAGATAAATTGGTAGATAAATAGATAGATAGACAGATAGACTGAAAGATATATTGACAGACAGAAAATATAATAGATAGATAAATAGAAAAATATATATATACACAAAAATAAGTATTCCTCCAGCAATTATTATTATTATTATTATTAGTAGTAGTAGTAGTAGTAGTAGTATCATCATCATCATCATCATTAACGTCATCGTAACACGGGCTTACTACTATGGGGTTGTCATTATCATTGGTTACCTAAGGCAGCTAACAAACACAACGACACGCTTGGCACAACCTTCCTGCCGCGCTTAGTCATTCTTAGAGCCAGTTTTACAGTTCAGTACAGCAAGTTCGTAAGCTCCCCGACCAATCACAAAATACTACGGAAATTCATTGTATTGTGTTTGCGATTGATATAAATAGGATTAAATTTTAGAAGACCACACGGGAAGTCTCCTTAGTATCTGGTATTTAGAAGAAAAAACGAATATGGTGGAGATTATAGCTTGGTTTGGGCGCTTACAATATGACTGTTGGACTGTCGAAATGGCCCTTATGTCGGTATTCTTAAACGCTCTCTTCTCACATCAACGCTTTCCTAAGGTCGAAAAGGAGATTAACCGGGTTCTTGGGAGTGTTTTTTCAGGTGCATGGTACAGAAGAAGGGTCAGACTACCACCAGGGACATATAACTACCCCTGGAAATACCCCAAATTCCTACGAAAGCCTTGTCCAATACATGTACTTGGGCGGCGAAGTGTTTAAGAATACGGGCTTCAGAGTCACACGCGGCCAGGCATCCATACCACACCGCTCTCGCTACGCTCACAAGATGGAGGCCTGGCAATGCTTAACGTAGGTCGTGCCGCTGTTTACTCAAGATCTTTGCCTACCCACCAGGGCGATGCGGTTCACCCCTCGTGTGTTAACATTGCCATAACCCATCAACACCACCACCACGATCTTCTCTGTACCATCATCACCCTACCCATCCACCACAACCTACTATACTACCATCAACATTATAACCACACCATCACCACCACCAAAATCTCCTCTACCACCAACATCACCACTACCAAAATCTCCTCTACCACCAACATCACCACCACAAAAACCTCTTCTACCACCATCACCACCACCAAAATCTCTACCACCAACATCACCATACCCCCATCACCACCACCACAATCTTCTCTGTACCATCATCATCACCCTACCCAACCACCACAACCTACTATACTAACATCAACATCATAACCACACCAGCACCACCACCACCACCGTCGCCACCACCACCACCGCCATCACCGCCACCTGAGCCAACACTCGAGACTAAACGCTTGAGAAACTTATGCAAATTCCACAACTATTAATTTACCGGCACGAGTAAATAACTCAAAAATGTTCCCCGGCGCGTGACCAACAAAAAAAAAGGAAGAAAAAAAAAAGAGAACAGGAATATCCACTGTGTCCGCCCGTTTCCTGTTCCCTGCATGTTCTCGCCGCTAAGGAAGCTGACGATGCTGATGATACCGTACTAATTCACCGCTAAAGGTATACTGCATGCGGGAGGGTGTGCAGCGGGATGACACACACGCGAGGGGGAGACTTAATCATATCCGCGGGTGTGCCGTGTTCCGTACAGTCACGCTGAGATATACTATGCACGTGAGCACACAGCGGCGGCGTTCAGTACTGCCCTAAAAACTATGAAATGCCTTAGAACGATGAAAATAAAGAATGGGAAGACTTGAGGAACGATCGCTGCTTAGAGTTACGTGCAGTCACTTTGAGATATATTATACACGTGAGCTCACAGCGGCGGCGGCGTTTAGATGTACAGGTACCAACAAAGTATGGGATGCTTTGGAACGATATTATTAAAGAACGAGAGAAGACTTGAAGGAACAACCGCTGAGATACACTCTACACCTGAACTCACAGCTGCGGCGGCGTTCAGATGTACAGGTGTCCTAAAAATATCGGATGCCTTAGAACGATGACAGAAGGAATGAGAAGTCTTGAAGGAACGACCGCTTCTTAGAGTAACACCAGATTCTAGGAACGAGGTATTAGTATATATGAAGTTATATAGATAGTCTGACTTCTTACTTCCTCTTTTTGGGACGGAGTTAGTTAGACGTGTTGGCTCGGAGTATTTATTAACAGTTTCGTGGAGTTTCGCTTTTTAATTCCTTTTTGGGGGGACGGAGTTAGTTAGAAGTGTTGGCTTCGAGTATTGATTAACAGTTTCGTGGAGTTTCGCTTTTTAATTCCTTTTTTTGGGACGAAGTTATTTAGAAGTGTTGGCTCGGAGTATTTATTAAGTTTCGTGGAGTCTCGCTTTTTAATTCCTTTTTTGGGGGACGAAGTTAATTAGAAGTGTTGGCTCGGAGTATTTATTAACAGTTTCGTGGAGTTTCGCTTTTTAATTCCTTTTTTGGAGGACGAAGTTAATTAGAAGTGTTGGCTTGGAGTATTTATTAACAGTTTCGTGGAGTTTCGCTTTTTAATTCCTTTTTGGGGGACGGAGTTATTTAGAAGTGTTGGCTTGGAGTATTAATTAATAGTATCGTGGAGTTTCGCTTTTTAATTCCTTTTTTTGGGACGAAGTTAATTAGAAGTGTTGAATTTCACGGTTAAGTCGACGTATTACAAACTCAGCCTTAAAAAGTGATGTAAAGAAATCAGCAAAACCAACTAACCACGCCAAGAAAAACTGGTTAAAAAACGATGATAAAAAGAATAAGAAGACATGGGAATGGCCTCTATACTTAAGAGCTATATATTTCCCGGGACTTGAAACTACCGGATAACTTGGAGCAGTGACAGGAAAAATGAGCGAGTACTTGAGGGAATGGCAGCTAGTTCAGGTAAATGACGTGTGTGTTTTACGTTTTGGGATAGAAATGACTTTGTGGGCGGACTATATATTTCCCGGGACTTGAAACTATAGGATAACTTGGAGCAGTGACAGGAAAAATGAGCGAGTACTTGAGGGAATGGCAGCTGGTTCAGGTAAGTTACGTGTGTTTTGCAGCTTTTTTATATATATTTTTACGTTTCGGGATAGAATTGACTTTGTGGGCGGACTATATATTTCCTGGGCCCTGAAAACTATTGGATAACTTGGAACGATAGGAAAAAATGAGCAAAGACTAGAAAATGGCCGTTGCTTCAGGTGAATAGTGAGTGTTTTGCAACTTTCCCATCTCATTACGTTCCGGGATAGCATTGACATTGTGGGAGGACTATATATTTCCTGGGACTTAAACGAACGGCTACCTTGTAATCATGAGCGAAAACTTAAAGGAACGGCCGCTGCTGTAAGTATAAATGGTGTATGTTTTCCAGCTTTCCCATTTTATTACGTTCAGGGACAGGTTTTAATTTTGTGGGGGAACTGTCTACACATTTTCCGGGATTTCCTCTTCCAAGGAGCTCTTAATATATCGTTGCCTTTGACGAAAATTAATATGCAACGTTGTTATCTTCCTTTCAGCCACTGGAGGAGGAGGTGCTACACGTGAGGATTATATTTCAAGGCACATTATACTGGGCTTCCCACCCCGAGAGAGAGAGAGGAGAAAAAAGGAACTTGTAATACAGACTTGAGGATAACGAATCGATGAACATAAATAAATACGCACTGCTGTCATTTTCCTTGCGGTAACCTGGAGATGTATTACACGGAAGCACATGTAGCGTTAGCGTTCACAAGTGCTGGGATTTCCCTTCGAAAGATTCTAGTGTACACAGCTGCAACAGAGGCAAATCAGTATACTCCGGCGTCCGATTCCTCACGGGTAATGCGAGATATTTTAACACTTAAGCAGTGAAAGATTCCTCCCCCTTTAGAGTTTATGGTGTTAGGTTCCTGTTGGAGGATGTTATAAAGGAATTCCCTCGTCATTACCCACACAGACACCGCCGCTGCCTCCACCACCACCACCGCCACCTCTTCCGTCATCATTATTTTTTTTCGTCTCCCTGGTCGTCCTCAATTCCTAAGTCATTACCACTCATCACCATCACCGCTGTCTCTTGGTCCTCGCTGTACTTATATCACCATCGTCACCATCATTACCACCTTTATCCCTTCTTCCTCCTCCTTAATTTTCTCCTCCCTCCTTCCCTTCCTTCCGAGGGTTCCGCGAGAGTATATGTCGTAAATTATCTTCTTTTTTACGTTATGACGACGTTAAAATGAGCATATACGCACTTCCGATTCGTAAATTAATGCGTTGTACCGTAGTGTTTTCATGTCTTCGGCGGGTGTATTACTGTGTTAATGTTTTCAGGGTCGAATCTTCTTTTTCTTCCCCGTCTGGATCGAAGAAACTAATGCGTTGTATCTGGTTGTGTTTGCATAGGGCTCCCCGCAGTGTTCTTACTCAACGAGGATTGACGGGGCTAACACAGGCTAAGACGGCTAGTGTGACCTATTCTATGCTTTCCTTGCTTTCGTCTTTAGCGGGGTGTACCTCTGTATCGTATAAACTAATGGGCTGTTCCTTACTGGTAGTGTTTTCATAGGGATCTCAACAGTGTTCTTATTCCTATACGAAGATTGACGGGGCTAACACAGGCTATAAGACGACTAGTGTGAGCTGTTCTATGCTTTCCTTGCGTTCGTCTTAAGCGGGATGTACTTCTGTACTATAGAGGTTTTGCAGCTGACGTCATCAGTGGGGGTGCGGGGGTAGCGCGGGCCTGCACGGCCATCTTGGTGGTCAGTGGTGGTAGTCACTTATCAAAGCAAACCTTGGTGGCGGCTAAACAACTGCTCTGTGTGTTCGTCATGGGATACGTATGCTGTGCGGTTGGATGTTCTAACCGACACGGGAGAGATGCTGTGTCATTTTATAGATTTCCAACGAATCCAGAAGAGCGGAGGAAGTGGATAGCAGCTGTGAGGAGGAATAACTGGCGGCCGTCTGCTTCATCTCGACTCTGCAGTGCTCATTTTGTCAGAGGTAAATATTACAGGCAAGACTGATCAGATTATTACATGAGGTAACATTCATTTAGGTATTGTCCCGGGTCCCCTAGCTTATTGTGTGGCGGGGGATTACTCCGGAACGGGATTTACATGAGCTGGCGGAGGTAAACACGCATGGCGGCGCTCAAGCAGGGGAAGAAAATAGGAAAGGAAATTCAGTGGAGGCAAAGTGCACAGAGGGGCAGAGCTCAGTGCTGGGTGGAGTATATAAGTGTACGCAGGGAAGTGACAATCAAAGAGTGCGTAGTGTAAGGTGACTTGCCGTCACCTGCCCTCACTTGTCGTCACTTGCCCTCACCTGTTTGCCTGCCTGTGCTGCCTACCTGGGCCTACCTGGGCATCACTGGTCAGCAACAGATCGGCCAGGCAGAGGGACAGCCAGTCAACCGACCAGCCAGACAGTCAGCCAACCAACCAATCAGCCAGTCAACCAGCCAACCAATCAGCCAGTCAGTCAACCACCCAGTCAGTCACCCAATCAACCAGCCAGCCATCCAGTCGGTCACTTTACCAATCAGCCAGCCAATCAAACCACCAGGCAACCAGTCAACTCACCAGTCAACCAGACAGCCAGCCAGCCAGCTAGACAGCCAGTCTCCTCCTCCAAAAGCACTGATTTTTTCGATGTATATTTAGCTTCGCAACATTCTCAAGCGATCTCGCGTAATCACTTAACACAAATGATGCTGAAGGTCCTGCCGTTTGCCCGCGGGTAGTGACTTAGGGATGGGGCACACGTGGTGCGTCTGCTCACTCTGCTGGGGAGGTGACCACCAGCGGGTTTGCAGACGACGCACAAGGTGCAGACGACGCTATTTCGTGACGTCACTGCAAAACCTCTATAAACTAATGCGTTGTTCCTTACTGGTAGTGTTTGCATAGGGCTCTCAATAGTGTTCTTACCCCTACGCGAATATTGACGGGGCTAAGACGGCTATAGTGTGAGCTATCGTAAATGAACGCGGTGTACAGTATTTTTTTTCATGGCCTTCGAGGATGTACTACAGAATCGCAAATTAATGTGTTGTAACCGTATACTTGTAGAGGTTTCATGTCTCTGGTGGGGTATACGTCTGAATCGTATAAAATAATGTATTGTATCGTACTCGTAGTCTTTCCCTGTCTTTGTCAACATGCATTTTCCAGTCGTGCGTTAATGTTTTGTACAGTACTCGTTGTGTTTTCATGTCTTTTGGGGGAATAGATATGCGTCTGGGGGATGTGTTCTTGTCCTGCATGCTTATACGGACTTCCGAATGGTAAATCTACGTGTTCTACCTTACTGTTTCTCTGTCTTTGAGGGAATACATTTGGACTGGGAGATGTGTTTGTGTCTTGGATGCTGCTACGAACTTGATGTCAAAATGTTGTGAGAATAAAATACGACAGGAACGTTACGAGACCGTGAGGTTAATATAACGTAAGTAAGTAGGAAAATAATTAAGAAAACGAACAAGATGATCAAGAACAATAGAATGACGGAAAGGAAAATAATAATAATAATAATAATAATAATAATAATAATAATAATAATAATAATAATAATAATAATAATAATAACAATAATAATAATAATAATACCAATGAAAATAATAATAATAATAATAATAATAATAATAATAATAATAATAATAATAATAATAATGATAATAATAGTAAAATTGATGAACGTCCGCTCGGAAATAAGTAAATTAAACCAACAAGATCAGTCAGAACACACATGAACAAACACACACGCGCGCCCTCCCCCTCTATAAACACACACACACACACACACACACACACACACACACACACACACACACACAATGCATCAGGCCGTCGCGGGATGCACAGACACGAACGAAACTCACATAAAGAATGACATGGCCGAGAAGAAGTCCGTCTACACACTGAACCTTAAAACACAAACACTCCTACACACACACACACACACACACACACACACACACACACACACACACACACACACACATAGATTATGTACGTATTTAAGGTATCATATATAGAAATGTGATTAAACGGGTCATACGGGCTTACCTCAATCCTCTAGAAATACAAATAGGTAAGAATTAACAGGTAAGAACACACACACACACACACACACACACACACACACACACACACACACACACACACACACACACACGGAACAACAGCAGCGATAATAATAATAATAATAATAATAATAATAATAATAATAATAATAATAATAATAATAATAATAATAATAATAATAATAATAATAATAATAATAATAATAATAATAATAATAAAATCTTGCACTTTAGGAGAGTAGAAATAGAAAGAAATTAACAATAAAATGAAAATATTGTCCCTGAAAATTATAAAAGAGAAAAAAAAATCAGAAAACTAACTATTACCACAAAAAAGATATTACGAAAAGAAAAACAGGAAAGGAGAGAGAAAAAGAGAAAAAGAGCCATGTTAACACACACACACACACACACACACACACACACACACACACACACACACCAACGAGGGAAAACACAACAAAACACACACACTTAAGATTCGCGTGTATATTTAGGATCCAACACCGAGACGCGGCAGCAGCTACTTGGCAAACAAACAGAGAGAGGCATGATAGATATAACAGACCCCCCTCCTCACCACCCCCCCCTCTCTCTCTCTCTCTCTCTCTCATTATATCAAGTCCTATGGTATTTACACGCGTCCAATCTGGTAAAAATAACACTATTCTCATGTTAAATATACCAGTTACTACTACTACTACTACTACTACTGCTACTACTACTACCGCCATTTATCAATCTTCGCCAACTTGAGTAGAAGAAAAAAAGTGTTGGAGAGGCGCCTTCATGGAGGGGCGAACAAGCACGGAATGAGTGGCGTTGAAATATATACACAAGGGGACGGCGGAATTAGCAGGGTGAAGAAGAGTAAACAGAGCACCGCTAGAGTGACTGCAAGCGGCGGAGGGGCGGGAGAAGGCGGGCGAACGGACGGGCGCGAGTTATCTTATCAAAACAGAGAGTACCGATCGAGGCGGGATGAGGGAAGGCAGATGTCGATGGTTTTTTGAGGCGTGTGTGTGGGGAAGGTGGGGTGAAGGGGGGCACGTGTATGTTGTTCTTATGGGTGATCCAATGAAGGTGTTGTTGGTGATGGGTGATGTTGATACGGAAGCAATAATAGTAGTAATAGTAGTAGTAGTAGTAGTAGTAGTAGTAGTAGTAGTAGTAGTAGTAGTAGTAGTAGCAGTAGTAGTAACAATAATAATAATAATAATAATAATAATAATAATAATAATAATAATAATAATAATAATAATAATAAAAGAAAAACGAAAAGGATAAAGAAGGAAGAGAAGAAGCAAATCACCGATGACCAAAAAATGCATCACCTCAGTTTTTTTGGTTCTAATTATCATGAGAAGTTGGAGGAGAATAATAAACATAAAAAACAAAATACAACAGAGGAAATATTTACGAGTTAAAGTGAAGACGACGGCGGCGGCGGCGGCGGCAGCGGTAGTGTCGGCCAAGCAGGGAGACAGACAAGTAACGAACCCGCGTCACGGGCCGCTGAGCTCACCTTGTCATGCAGGAAATGTACCAACACCAACACAGACACCGAGAAGCGGCTCCCTCACTCCCCCCCTCCCCCCCCCCCTCGCCTCCTCTTCCCGCGATGCGGCCGCCCGTACGCCCACAAACCAGCCCGCACCAAGACGCGGCTCCCAGCCTCGCCCTCTCTCCCTCTCTCGCCTCCTCCCCCTGACCCCTCTTCCTGCGATGCGCCCGCCCTACCCCCCGCCCATAAACCCACCCAGTCGTATACATAAACGCCCGCTATAGTGCGCACACGCACCCTCCCGCTAGCTTACATACACGCCCACTGTATACACACGCCCGCTATACAGCGCGCACACACACACTCCCGCTAGCATACATACACGCCCACTATATACACACGTCCACTAGCGCACACACACTCACACACGCACACAAACCCGCGCCCGCTAGCATATATGCATGCCCACTGGGATAAGCACACACACCCGCTCGGAACACACACACCAACACCCGCGCACACCCTCCGAAAAGACGCAGACGCCCTCCCGCACGACTGGAAAGGACGCCGACGCCTCCCAGCCTACACGCCCGTTCGCAGCAAACACGCACGCCGACGCCCGTCCAAACTAAATGACGCAAGACTGTTACAAGGCTGAAGTCCGCCTGATTCTACTTCCTAAATCACAAGCGGCAATCCTTATCTAAACTAGCAACATTATTATTGTTTTTAACTAGAAATGCGATAACCTACTTGCACATCTATACAAATTCCAAACTTCACTTCCCTCGCCATAAACTCGGAAAACTATTTTTTTCTTCTTTAACTACAAGTACAATGATCCACCGCAATGTTTGTTGGTCATGGTGCGGTGATGAATGTGCAAAGGTGTGGTTACCCTTGCGTTTGAATACCATATGACGCGCGTTAAGCGACTATATAAAGGTATATTTTCATCTGTCCTCGGCCATATGAGTATTTTCGGCCTTGTGTAAACCGAGTGCGAAATCTTATCGGTGCTGACGTCTTAGGCCTATGTTCTCACTTTCCGCTCTCGCAACAAATACTTCCAAGGCCACAATCTGGTATAAATAACTTTCTTCTCATGCTAAATATACCAGTTCTCTGTTAAATATACCGGTTCTCACAAGAGTTATCTCACGTTCACGGTGCAGAAGCCTTGTTAAATATCACCAGGCTCATGAAACTACCCAGCACGAAAGTACTAACACAACCGCTACCAAAGCCTAATCACATCATGTTTGAGCTCTCTTTGGCCTCTCATTCTATTTTCTTTAGTTGGGGCAGTGTCTAGTGGGTCTATTTTCTTCCTGTTTTATTTGTTTTTTTTGCCCTTGAACTGCTTCCTTTGCTGTAAAAAGAAAATAATATGGGCCTTACTCCGTCACCTGCAAAGCCACGGCCCGTCACCCTCACCGCGGCAAGGATCGGTAGCGGTAATGACTGCCACGCATTTCACGCCTCCGCCCTCACTTTTGCTCCTGCTGGTGAGAACTGCCGCGATTTCTCCTTTTTGCTATAACAACTGCTTCGATTCCTTGGTGTGTTTGTGTCATTACCCGCATTAAGGGCCTACCATGACGAGGCAAACGCAGCCCTGTCATGTTACGATATGTTTTGCGTGCGAAGCGAATGTACGTAGACTCCGCGACGCCTTGACGATAACAGCGATTTCTCTTTCCTTTGATAGCTGCTTTGATTTCCCCGGTGTGTCTGTGTCATTGCGTCCATTAAGGCGCTATCATGACGACGCAACTCTACGCTTACTTTTTACTGATTTGTCACAGCACTTGATCTGTTTTGTAAGAGTTGTATGGACTTCGCGAAGCCTGGAGTGTTGCGTTCACGTGTGTTTCCAAGGGTGGCGGAGTGGTACAGATGACGCATAACCTACCTCATTAATTATATTTTTTAGCGTGTATTATAGTATCCCTTCACCCCCCCCCCCCATCCACAGACAACTATCCCTTCAGCCCCCATCCACAGACAACAATCCCTTCAGCCCCCATCCACAGACAACTATCCCTTCAGCCCCCATCCACAGACAACTATCCCTTCAGTCCCCCATCCACAGACAACTATCCCTTCAGTCCCCCATCCACAGACACCTATCCCTTTAGTCCCCATCCACAGACACCTATCCCTTCAGTCCCCATCCACAGACAACTATCCCTTCAGCCCCCATCCACAGACAACTATCCCTTCAGCCCCCATCCACAGACAACTATCCCTTCAGTCCCCATCCACAGACAACTATCCCTTCATGCCCCATCCACAGACAACTATCCCTTCAGCCCCCATCCACAGACAACTATCCCTTCAGCCCTCATCCACAGACAACTATCCTTCAGTCCCCATCCACAGACAACTATCCCTTCAGCCCACATCCACAGACAACTATCCCTTCAGTCCCCCATCCACAGACAACTATCCCTTCAGTCCCCATCCACAGACACCTATCCCTTCAGTCCCCATCCACAGACAACTATCCCTTCAGCCCCCATCCACAGACAACTATCCCTTCAGCCTCCATCCACAGACACCTATCCCTTCAGCCCCCCAGCCACAGACAACTATCCCTTCAGTCCCCATCCACAGACAACTATCCTTCAGTCCCCATCCACAGACAACTATCCCTTCAGTCCCCATCCACAGACAACTATCCCTTCAGTCCCCATCCACAGACAACTATCCCTTCAGTCCCCCATCCACAGACAACTATCCCTTCAGCCAACCCCCATCCACAGACAACTATCCCTTCAGCCCCCATCCACAGACAACTATCCCTTCAGCCCCCATCCACAGACAACTATCCCTTCAGCCCCATCCACAGACAACTATCCCTTCATGCCCCATCCACAGACAACTATCCCTTCAGTCCCCATCCACAGACAACTATCCTTCAGCCCCCATCCACAGACAACTATCCCTTCAGTCCCCCATCCACAGACAACTATCCCTTCAGTCCCCCATCCACAGACACCAATCCCTTCAGTCCCCCATCCACAGACAACTATCCCTTCAGTCCCCATCCACAGCAAACTATCCCTTCAGCCCCCATCCACAGGCAACTATCCCTTCAGCCCCCATCCACAGACACCTATCCCTTCAGTCCCCAAACCCACGCCAACTAGCCCTGCGGTCCCCATCCCCAGACAACTATCCCTTCAGTCGCCATCCACAGACAACTATCCCTTCAGTCCCCCATCCACAGACAACTATCCCTTCAGTCCCCCATCCACAGACAACTATCCCTTCAGCCCCCATCCACAGACAACTATCCCTTCAGTCCCCATCCACAGACAACTATCCCTTCAGTCCCCATCCACAGACAACTATCCTTCAGTCCCCATCCACAGACAACGATACCTTCAGTCCCCCATCCACAGACAACTATCCCTTCAGTCCCCCATCCACAGACAACTATCCCTTCAGCCCCCATCCACAGACAACTATCCCTTCAGTCCCCCATCCACAGACAACTATCCCTTCAGACCCCATCCACAGACAACTATCCCTTCAGTCCCCCTCCACACACAACAATCCCTTCAGTCCCCATCCACAGACACCTATCCCTTCAGCCCCCATCCACAGACAACTATCCCTTCAGTCCCCATCCACAGACACCTATCCCTTCAGCCCCCATCCACAGACAACTATCCCTTCAGTCCCCATCCACAGACAACTATCCCTTCAGCCCCCATCCACAGACAACTATCCCTTCAGCCCCCATCCACAGACAACTATCCCTTCAGCCCCCATCCGCAGACACCTATCCCTTCAGTCCCCCATCCACAGACAACTATCCCTTCAGTCCCCCATCCACAGACAACTATCCCTTCAGTCCCCATCCACAGACAACTATCCCTTCAGTCCCCATCCACAGACAACTATCCCTTCAGCCCCCATCCACAGACAACTATCCCTTCAGCCCCCATCCACAGACAACTATCCCTTCAGTCCCCATCCACAGACAACTATCCCTTCAGCCCCCATCCACAGACAACTGTCCCTCATCCACAGACAACTCCCTTCAGTCCCCATCCACAGACAACTATCCCTTCAGTCCCCATCCACAGACAACTATCCTTCAGTCCCCATCCACAGACAACTATCCCTTCAGCCCCATCCACAGACATCTATCCATTCTGCCCCATTCCAAAGACAACTTTCCCTTCAGTCCCCATCCACAGACAACTATCCCTTCAGCCCCCATCCACAGACAACTATCCCTTCAGCCCCCATCCACAGACAACTATCCCTTCAGTCCCCATCCACAGACAACTATCCCTTCAGTCCCCCATCCACAGACAACTATCCCTTCAGCCCCCATCCACAGACAACTATCCCTTCAGTCCCCCAACCACAGACAAATAGCCCTACAGTCCCCAACCCCAGACAACTATCCCTTCAGTCCCCCATCCACAGACAACTATCCCTTCAGTCCCCATCCACAGACAACTATCCCTTCAGTCCCCATCCACAGACAACTATCCCTTCAGTCCCCATCCACAGACAACTATCCCTTCAGTCCCCATCCACAGACAACTATCCCTTCAGGCCCCCATCCACAGAAAACTCCCATTCACAAGCAACCTCTTACCCTTCACAGACAAATATCACTTCAAACTCCCATCCTACACTCATCCCCCAAACCTCACCCACACAGAAATACAGACAACTATCCCCTCTAGTAGACCCATCAAAGACAGTCAACACACGCTCTTACTTTCCTTCAGTTCTGGCAATGAAACGGTAATATCAATGACAAATAAATAAATGTACAGGACCAAGGAAAGGAAGGAATAGATGAACAGTAACTTAAGGAACACCCATATTATCTTGGACTGCATGGAGCTCGGAGATAAACAGCCACGAATGCAACGATAATGTGGATGATAAATAAATGAATAAATAAATAGATTGGACCAAGGAAAGGAAGGGAGAGGTGAACAGTAACTCAAAGGACTCAGCCAATATCATCTCGGTTCTTGCAAATGGATAACCACAGACACAGCGGAAATATACACGGTGAAAAATACAAGATGCAGAGTGAATGAAGGCATAAAGGGACCATCCATATCACTGTAGGGCTCACCGTCACACCAATGGCTGTACAATATGTGTCGTCATGGGTGAGTGCACAGTCAATGGATACATGCTGCTGACACATGTATACAAAGGAACAAAATATCATGCGGTGACGTCTCAGTTTGTTGCAACTTTGGGGGTCAAGCGTGAGGCGTCCTTTACACTGCATGATCATAATTATTTGGAAGAGAATGCAAGGGAATTTTTTAGGGGCATCGTTAATATGTTGGAGAGTTATAACGACTGAGGGGAGAATCATGACATCTCTGGAGCTAAATTTGATCACCTAACTTTAGCATCATTATTTTTTACAGCAAGAGAGGCAGTTCAAGGGGGGGAAAAAAAAAAACGCAACAAATAAGCCCGGTAGACACTGCTCTGAAGAAAGAAAAAAGAACAAGAGGCCAGAAGAGAGATCAATTAAGGGTAGTCGTAGGCAGGAGGAAATACAGATGAAGCAAATGATGTGCTTTTTAATTCCTTTGGCTTAGACTTTGATCGTTCTCCTTCAGCCATAGAAAAATCGATAACTAATTAAACAAACTGAATCATCACCACAACGAAACACTCCAGACCTACCTGTAGTGAACGAGGGTGCTGCGGGTGGAGCTGGGAGGCCTGGATCATGTCGTCCAGGGTGTCGTTCAGGGAGTCTATGCCGTCCTCGCTGTCCTCCTTCTCCTTGTCGGGCGTTCCCTTGGCAGACGGGCTGGACTCGGACTCTGCAGGCTGAGAACGACGAGACATGTATCAGCCCTTCACTTGTACTCTTTCTGGCTTAAGTTGTTTTTAGGGAGCTGTGTGTGTGGGTGCGTATGTGGTGTCTATAGGCAACATATGAGAGGAAGAGATAGGTGTAGGGACTGTGTGGCGGAGCAGAACGGAGGAAAGGCCCGGCAGTAGCCAACGCCTCATTGGACTCGGTGAAATGGTTTGACTATAACCTTCAAATACCTTCCATTTTTTATCTTCATCTTTTCTTTACTCTCTTCCACCTCCATATCTCCTTCATTACCTATATCCTTGCCTTCCACTAGCTTCCACATACCTCCAAGTCTTTATCTTTATTTTTCTTTACTCTCCTGCACATCCCTGTCTACTTATTTGACTGTAACCTTCAAATACCTTCCATTTTTTATCTCCATCTTTTCTTTACTCTCTTCCACATCCATATCTCCTTCATTACCTATATCCTTGCCTTCCACTAGCTTCCACATACCTTCCATTCTTTATCTTTATTTTTCTTTACTCTCTTGCACATCCCTGTTTACTTGATCCCCCCATATCCTTCCCTTCCACTAGCCTCTACACACCTCCCCACACCTATTTTTTTCTATTCAATATGTCCCTTTACTCTCCTTCAAATCCATGTCTTCTTTCCCATAACCTTTCCTTCCACTAGCCTCTACACACTTCCCATTCTTTCACATCCACCTCTCCACCGACACATCACCCATCGCCACAGCTCAAGAACAAGCCCACAAGCGCCTCACCTTCCACACAGTTTCTCCTGTCTCAGAGCAGTTCAGGCCAACAAACTTCAGGGCTTCATCAAGGTTGAAGTCGAGGTTGAAGTCGGGAACCGTCTCATTGAGGGTGAAGGCCGGGGAGTTGAGGGGAGACACGGAGTCGAGGGTCACATCCCCGCCGCTGATATGGTTCTCCGGGGACAGCAACTGTTCACCTGTGAGGAAAAGGGAAGACAGAATTAACATGTGAAGTAAACGTTGAAGTATTTTTTCCACTCTGCCAAAAGCTCTTCGTCAGCCTCATCTTACAATGTTCAACTGCAAGGAAAGTGAAGGAATCAATATAGCAAAGTAAACATTTTCACTTTTTTTTACCCTGTCATAAGCTGCTCATCAACCTCATCTGACGAAGCTGTTATAAGGAATTTGTTAGTATCGGTTTTGTATGTAATAAATTAGTATGCCTGTCTGTCTGTCAATATATACTCCGATGTTCCCCTGCAAGCAAATGAGAAGATGGAATTAAGAGAGTGAGGTCAACATTTGAATTTTTTCCACTCCACCAAAAGAATCATATGAACCTTATCTTACAATGCTATTAAAAGAACGTTGTTATCACTGGTTTTTATGTATGCAATTAATTAGTATGGTTGTCTATCTGTCTATATTCTACATGGAAGTAAAAGATAAAGTAAACATTTTCAATTTTTTTCCACTCCACAATAAGCATCACATCAACCTTATCTTACAATGCTATAAAAAGGAAGTTCTCATTATTGGTTTTCATGTATATAATAACTTAATATGCCTGTCTACCTGTCTATATTCTCTAATGTGGAGTGAGGTAACCATTTTCATTTTTTCAACTCCACCATAAATTGATCATCATCCTTATCTTACAATACTCCTATAAGAAATTTGTTACTATTGGTTTTCAGGTATATAATAAATTAGTGTGCCTGTCTGTCTGTCTATATATACTCATGATCACTTCTTGGGGTTCATAAAAGGAGTGGACACAGCAGA
This sequence comes from Eriocheir sinensis, assembly GCF_024679095.1. NCBI lineage: Eukaryota > Metazoa > Arthropoda > Malacostraca > Decapoda > Varunidae > Eriocheir > Eriocheir sinensis. Next base: position 4,708,464 of record NC_066563.1, read on the forward strand.
TGAGTCTTCACTTTCCCGTGTGTGTGTGTGTGTGTGTGTGTGTGTGTGTGTGTGTGTGTGTGTGTGTGTGTGGTGTGCTTGACATGATAGTGAAATGTTATAATGAGGATAGGAGGTATAATGATATGATGATGATGATGATAAGTACTAACATCATTACGACTTCCTAAAAAAATATGCATGACCTAAATAGTTTTGCACAATATAATATTCTGTGAAGGGCCGACTCAACAGGTAAGAAATAAATGGAATAAAAAATCTGCATGATAAATCAACCTACTGTCATTACCTCAAATACATCTTATCAGCCACTATTAACAACGCTGACTTTCACATTTCCATCTTAGAAAAGTACGACAAATATTTTCAACGTCTTCACTACAGATAAAAATGCTTGCAGGAAAACATAAAAAAAAAGCATCCTCCTCCTATTATGTCTTCTCATTTGAACGGCATCATAAAAAGTGCTTCACGAGTCTTAAAATAACTATTAAAAATGGAAATTTGTTTTTGCTACAGTTAAAAAAATAAAAAATAAAAAAATAAAAAAATAAAATAAAACAGTGAACAAGGAATAATAATAATAATAATAATAATAATAACAATAATAATAGGGATTAGCATATAAAAATCCATCATGATATTTACAGTGGAGTAGAATTCTGACCTAAAACACATGAGAGTAACCACCCCACACCCCAGGCCCTCAAGACAACACAGGTTATTTTTTCGTTTTTAAGTTGACCATTTTGCACACTAATGTCAGTCTGTTCTTTTCACATTAATTTCTGTCTGTCCTTGACTACAAAATAACTTTCACGTGGTTATACTTGTGTTTTTTAAAGTTGTCTGTCTTCCACACTAATATCTGCTCTCCACCTCCTCTCCCGCCCAGCTCCCATGGTTGGTATATGACTCTTAAGGCCCGGTGGTGCCCTCAGCCCTCCTGCCTGGACAAGGAGCATTAGTGAGCCTCCTGCCAGCCTCCTCTACCTGGCCTCCCTCCAAGTACATCAATGATCCCAATATGATTAATGATGCCACTCTATGCTGGCCACCACCAAGCCTAAATCTTTCCCCATAGAAACTCTGGAAAGAAACGTCCATACAGATAAACTTTCAGGTACCCATTTATATATACCAAGGGTGAAAAGTGTGGCATTCCATGAACATTAATACTCAAGAAATATTTATAATAGGTTAAATTTAAGTAAAACCCTTAAAAATTTCTGCATGCTACCTCAGAACAACATGCTGAAATATGACTCGGATAAAACTCTCTTGCAAAACTCTCCATTATTATTATTAGTTTATCATTATTATTATCATCATCATCATCATCATCATCATTATTATTATTATTATTATTATTATTATCATTATTATTATTACTAAGGCTCCAATCACTGCCAAAACAAGACACATTACTTAACGATCTCACAAGCAGGAAGCACCACCGTCACTCTGCCGTGGAACACTTACTTAATGCTCACCGTGTGTGTTCAGTGGATTCCTCAGTCAGGTTTCAAGGTTATCACTCACTCCTTCACAGTCTCTTGGCACAGTCCTTCACACTATGACACACAGGAAAAGTTGCTGATGTAAGCACAACACGGTACTGTTCTATTCACTTAGCCATCGTCAAAAGCCTTTTGATCGAGGGTTATAATGAGAAACTCAGCAGAGTGTCCCGAGGATCACTATCTCCCTCGCCTTGACTCACCGAGGCCTGCGAGCATCACTTTAGGGCCACCGCGCTGCCACAACACCACCGCCACACCACCGCCACAACACTGCAACCAAACACGACTACGAGGGGCAGAGCCTCGCGCCAGACAGGTGGTGCCCGATCAGCCAACCCACCAATATGGCTGTGCGCCCAACAGGAAACTTGGCCAAATGGTGTAACAAAGGCCCTCCTCCAGGCCTGGGGGCCACTACACTTTGAGGGGGGAGCAGAGGGTGGCCAGATGAGAGGGGGAGGAATACCACGAAGGGTTGGCCCCGCAAGGGTTGACTAACGCCAGCCGGATATCCCATCACACAATGCTGCCGCCAATATCCCGCTGCGACGCCCCAAACTCACCCCTCCCAGCATGGGCGCCACCGGGCCAACCCGCAGCCTTATTTTCTCTTCTACACTTTGGTAAGTGGTCAAAATTTTTCACCTTCTTTCATTTTCTTTCAGCTTCACACTGGAAAGTCTGCCAAAAGTTTTCCTGACGCAAACAAGCGCGTCTGGACCTTAATCTTGTGCCCGATAAAAGTATCCTACACATGGCAACCCGGCCCACATTGTTCAACGTAGCGGCAGACATTCAATAGCTGGGACTTTGACAGGTGAGATTAATGAAAGCAAATTTTCATAATTCGACAAGGTAAGAAATGCCTCCTATGGAGCCTACACGACTTTAGGAGACCCTTGGAGGGAAACAACCATAGAAACATCCAGAGGGCACGGCCTGGCATCTCCCGCCATAATCTTCAACTGTCCAATTGTCTCACAGAGGCTAGCCCGGCCCGCCTCCCCGGGACTCGATTAGCCCCTATATGGGAGGCAGCTACAGCCCCTCTCTAAAGGCTGATCACCTCTAAGCCATTGTTACATGCCACACTCACCACCAGGCTCCTCGGCTACGTTCCCTCCAGCTCACGCTTGTAACTGTTAACTAAATACAGAAAAAGTAACTCCTGGGAAGACTCAAGATTGCTAACACTATCTTTGATGGCCTTGGAGAGGACAGTTATTTGACATTTGAAGTCTGCATATATTAAACTTTTAAATGTTTCAAACAGTATGTAAGAATGTAGCTCACCAGGGCTGATCTGATATAGCTTAGTTACCCAACAGTCTTACATAACACATGTGTCAGCAACATAAGAGTCACTATCCCTCTTTGAAAAAGCTTCTTTAGAAAAGTCTGAGGCAGAAACACCCTGACAGCCCACACCCCTGTCTCCTCCTCTCCCAGCCCCTGTCCCCTGGCCCACCTTCCCTTGTCCTAATGGTCCAGTGGTGTACCCTCATCAGGGGCAGACAATGTACAGGTAGTCCAGATAATGTAATTGTGCTTCCTCTTTCCCTCTCGGCCTTCATGGGGCTTGAGGCACAACACTCACGGACATGGCTAGGTGTGCTAACGGTTGAGGGAAGTTCCTGCAAGTATGTATGGCTCTATGACTGCGGGAAAAAATTCCAGAACCAATCCTATTTGGGTGAGCTGCCAGAAGTTATTTAGTTTACTTTAGTTATGTCTGCTGAACTGGGTATACACATTGAAAGTTTTCAGAATGGTTCTTAATAAAACTCATGCTTTTAAGACATAACAAAAACTTATACCATACACCTGGAATTATATTAACCATTATTCTAGGAAACAAATAAGTATTGATTTGTTTTTGAAAAATAAAAATTTGTTTTTGCTTTGTTAAGACTAGCCTCAGTGATGGGAAAACCAGCATGAGGGTAATGGTCCCGGCCAGCAGGATGTCTCCTCCTCCCAGCAGCCCTCCTGCCCCGCCCTACACCTGGCCTGCCCGCCCGGCCTGCTTCACGTTCACCATCAGACCTCACCACCCTCAACACCATCAACTTTTCATATCTCTGGATCTGTGTAGTTGCCAAGGATTTTTTTGCCTTAAGCATCTTCTTTAGAACCAGATCACCACTGTGTAAATCTTCATCAATACAGCTGTAGGCTCAGCCTTATACACATCATTGTAACAATAAAAATAATCTCGAGAGATAAAAAGTTATCTTCTTATAGTGAGCCTTCCCTGTCCCTACACACGGCGGACAACCAAGTTCCATGTAATTACAGCTCCTGACAATCTCCCATCTCCTTAATGCACCTCTTATCAAGCTCATCTCTGCCCGCTCCTCCCTTCCTCCCCGTCAACAGTGTGGGTACGGGTGCCGGCCGCCTGTCACCACCCTTTCTGCAGGGCTACAAGTGTCTGCCAGCCCGGCCCTCTCCATTAACAGCCTCCCGCCACACCCTCCCTCCACCTCTGCCCCAGCGCGCCCTCACCACATAACACTCCCACGCCTCTGACGCTAACTAAACTAAAAAGATAATAAGTGCATAGGTACTGTTTTTGTGATTTCTTATCAAAGAACGTATATTTTGTTATTTTTTATCCCTTAATCAGCCTTCGCTTACTATAAAAACCAAAAATACTGACCTCTTTAGATGTAGAATAAAAAAATACCTCCACTCAATGAAATCTGTGGAATCACCAGTCAAATAAAGCAAACTTCCTCATGGATTAAAAATGTATGTTTCAAAGTAAAGTCAACAGTTCCTTTGCCTGTGTTATAGAAGCAGTGATTATCTTTCTCTCGCTTTCCTTTAGTTCTTGGTCTGCCTTCCCACACCTTGGAAAACCAACTATTTGAGGAGGACGTCCCCACAGGCAGGTAACTTCAGGTAATTAGGGCTGGGGGCAGGTAAGGAAGGTGTGAGGTTGTGCCGAGTCACCATCACTCAGAGGTATGTGAGGCTTGTAGAATGTGAAATAAATATTAGGGAATTGCTTCTTCTTCTGAATCTCATAACACTACTCAGCCTACCAGGAATATACTTGTACTACACATTCATTATAAGGCAAAGCATTGGGTTTCCTGCAGCATGTTGGGACACGACCAGATGTTTCCTGTTCTGGTGTGATGTAACTCAACAAAAGTCTATATTTCCCATGATTCCGGGAACAAACACAAAGCCCACTGAAAACCAGGTAAATCTCTCTCCACCACCTGACCAGAACTGCTTCATTAATACCTTATGAATCTTTAATTGTCCCCTGAATGGTTCTTGGGAGTGTCTCTTAGGAAATACTAAAAGTTACGTCCGAGACTTCTACTTTGAGTGTTCCTAATCTCTGGGGTGTGGCTGAGGTGCTTGAGGGGCCACCAGGAGGGGATATTTTGACTGGTGACGGGCCCAATGATATGTCAGGCTCAGGGGGAGGCGGCCTTCACGGGAAACAATGAACCACTTTGAAGCTTTCCCGAGTCCTCTGCCCCCACCCTACACACACCCTGTCACTACCTCCACCTTCCACTACCTCTTTCTCTTCCCCTCCCTGACAATACCTCGATCTCTTTCTCATCCTAACACTACTTCAATCATTGCCTCTACCTGCCACAACCTCTACCTCTATCTCTACCTCTACCTGGCCCTCTATCTCAACCTCTACCTTACACTACCTCTATCTCTAACTGCCATCATCACTACCTCTACCTCTATCTCTACCTGACACTACCTGTATCTCTACCTGACACTACCTCTATCTCTACCTCTACCCAGCACTACCTCTTAACAACAGCCCTGACAGATAATGAGTGACAATTTTCGATCACAAATTCTTATGTCTGATTTGAAGTTTTCTTAAATGATGATACCAAGCACTGTGGATAAGCCAGTCCTCTTTAAACAGTCGATTATCAGCTCAATTGAGTTTAGGGAAAGGCTCAGTACTTAAGATGCTGGTGTTCAATATATGGTTCACGGTCACCTTTATCAGTCACCATCGCCAACCCATTACTTATAACTGAAGGACAAAGGGCAGCTTGGTCAGGCTCCTCAAACTACAACTCAGATTTACTTCAACTCATATCATTTTCAAATCAATTAAAGTTTCCCTCAGTAAGAGCATGAAATGGGTAAAGGGAAGCTCCTAAAACTACATCCCAGCATCTCTGGCACATATTACTTCCAAATCATTAATATATCCCTCTGCATGAACATGGAGCTCACTCTTACACAAGGATAGACAGAGGCAGCCGTCGAGGGCTCCCCCCAGACACATGTACTTGTGGCCGAGGCCGTGTGACAGTGCTACACGTCTCTCTGGGGGTCAGGATGATGCAGGGAAAACCAACCATGACAAGAGGGAGTGAGGATGACAATTCAGGATGGCGCTGGTATCCAAAATATTGGTGACTTGTCAGTTTTTGAGCAGGGATTGAGCGTAACACAGGTAGCACACTCCATGATTTGCTGAAAGACTGATCTATAAATGGTGCCCGGCTGTTTTTATTTTAATGGCATTATCAACTCTTAGATTTTTCCTTCTTATCTGTGTCAACTGTGTTGGCAGCCTGTGCCATTTACACCAAAACTCTATGTATTTAGGACCCAAAACTATATTTGCTACAATATATATATATATATATATATATATATATATATATATATATATATATATATATATATATATATATATATATATATATATATATATATATATATATATATATATATATATATATATATATATATATATATACTGTCATATTTTTCATTGCATCAAAACTACTATATTTTTCTCTATCAAATATCATTTACTATTATCCATTGCAAAAACTATCCTGCAATGACTGCTATGGTCACAACACATTTATACTTTTTTAATCAGCTGAGGTAAATTTTTAGCTTCTGTGTCAATTAAAGTAAATGTCTTGTCATCCCGACACAGCTGCTATGAGAACAATGTGACCCTGGCACGGCTGCAAGTTACACAAAGTTGCAATTTTCCTGCCAACCAAATGATACAATAAATTTATCAACTGGTTGAGAAAAATTATCTTTACTGAGTGATGTCCAACATTAGGTGACCCTCAGGCAACTGACTTCCCCAAAATGCCTCCCTGTAACCCAACACTAATCATCATGAGGCGGCAGCGCTCCCGCTGATAAAGGAAGACGAGTTAGGGACTCATCAACAGAAGAATTGGAGACAAAATGTACCATTAAACAGACTGGCTCCCATATCATACTCCTGAATGGCCATGAGGCATCAATAAATTACTGCCATTAGAAAATTACTTTTTTTTCTGCCATATGATCTGCAAAAATGGCTTCCTTCATCCCATAAGGGTTCAACCTCATTTAGCGGCCCATTCAGGCCCTTTGTTCTCCGAGAAGCTGCAGCCAGCGCCGAGGTGTGCACAAGGCCAGCCCAGAACGGCCTTCCCTTACGGGTGATGCAGCCAGCTAATGCTTGGAGAGTTTCACCTTTATGGAAGCCAATCAAACATCACTTTCTTGTCTTCAGGTCCCTGCGAGTATCTTTGCCAAGTCATGAAAAAATGTAGCTGAAAAACTAACTAATCTGCATGTTTAGGACAGCAAGGAGCCATCTAACCCTCGCAGCACCCTCGGCACCTCAGGAAGGAACATGGGTGCACGAACACACGCGCACACACATGAGAGAGTATGTGCATGTGTGCATGTGTGTATGTGTGTATGTGCATGTGTATGTGTGTGTGTGTGTGTGTGTGTGTGTGTGTGTATGTGTCTGTGAGAAAGAGAAAAGAGTGTGAGCAAGAGCAGAGTGAGAGAGCGAGAGTGAGAGCAAGAAAGAAAGAGAGAGAAGAAGAGTGCGGTCAGTAAAAATCCCCGAGTGTGGGCAGCTCAGTGTCCTGCTGGGTGGGTGATGTTGTCCCTCCCTCGCCCCGCTCATCGGCACACTCGGGGTTGTCGCTGGTGTCTAACAACGCCCAGCACGGGGAGAATGCATCCTAATATTCCTCTACACTGTCCTTCCCTATACACACCAATTCAAGTCTGCATGTCATGATTATTACTTCCTTAGCTATGTATAGACAATGGTTCTCACAGTAACATGATGCTATTAATATATCCTCTTACCTCAGAAAAGTAAGCAACCCTGAGAGCTGTGAGGTTGTACTGTAACATGTGATTTACTGCTTGAGTTCTGGTATGCCTAAGTGTTTTCTCCCTCCAAAATAAGTGTACCCTTTTAACATTACTATTGATCTATTCTCTTCCTATAAAAAATGACCCTGAGAGTTGCGGGGCTGTACTGTGTGTGACGAGTGGGATCTACTGCTTGAGTTTTGGTATGTCTCTCAACACTTTCCTCCCTCCAAAATAAGTGTACCCTTTTAACATTACTATTAATCTATCCCCTTCCTATACAAGAAGACCCTGAGAGCTGTGAGGCTGTACTGTGTGTGACGAGAAGGATCTACCACTTGAGTTCTGGTATGTCTCTCAACACTTTCCTCCCTTCAAAATAAGCGTACCCTTTAAACATTACTATTAATCTATCCTCTTCCTATACAAGATGACCCTGAGAGCTGTGAGGATGTGAAGCTTGTAAGGAATCTACTGCTTGCATTCTATCACTCCTGCCATGAGAGAGAGAGAGGAATAAGAGTATGTAAGAGAGAGAAGTACAGGTAATAGTAAGGAACAGGAATAGGAGGTGGTCACATTCCAGGAGGTGTTCCCCACTACCTGTGAACCTCAGCAGCCAAGGGCATAAAATCCAAAATCCATTAATCATAGACCACCACCCCCAGCAGCCCCCCCACCCCACCCAGGACCATTGTCTCCATACATGCTTCCTTCCTTCACCAACAACTTTCACTTTCCCTGTCCACCAAACACCATATACACACACACTGGTCGTTTGCTTTAGAGACTTATAGTGAAGTAATTTAGATCTATTTTTTTTTTCCTTTTGCAAACACCATATACACACACACTGGTCCTTTGCTTTAGAGACTTATAGTGAAGTAATTTAGATCTATTTTTCCTTTTCCTGTTGCTTATTTTTGTCCAGAAGTTAAACTAGTATTTGATGAAACTTGAGTGTATCCCATGAAACACTTTCCCTGCCCAGAAAACACTATGTACTTTGCTTTAGAAATAAATAATGAAACAATTTAGACTCATCAGTTTCATTTCTATTCCTCATTTTTGTCGGCAAGTGAAACTATTTGGTGAAACTCTCTTATATCCCTAAAAATATGATATAAAACATTCCTCTGAACTCTTTTGTATAGGAGCAGTGATTAGCGGGCCATTTTTCATTACTGTTTTCTATTTCTTTGCCCTTGAGCTGTTTCCTTTGCTGTAAAAAAGAGAAAAAAAAAAGATAGAGCCTACACAAAAACCCCGAACAAAACCTCAACCACAACATCAGACTAAAGGAGAAACACAAACAGGAAACGCGCACCACCGACAATCTCCCTCCGCCGTGTAAAAACAGACAAGAGCCGAGAAGAGCGTCTTCCTTTACGGGCGTCAAATGTGGAGACAAGAAAGGACGCCAGAGAAAACCTTATCACCCCCCTTGTGCTCCCACCATTGTCCGCCTCCCCCGCCACGACCAGGGCCCCAAATAATGGCTAATATGAGGACCAAGTGACAGGCAGGAGGAGCAAGCCAGGATCCTAATGACCAGATACTACGACCCCTCACCAGCCCAACCCAGACACTGCCCACCACAGCCACATATACTCTCTCTCTCTCCACACCCCAGTCACAGCCCACCACAGCAACACACCTCCACAGCCCACCACAGCCCATCTCACTGTCACATACTCTCTCTTCACCCAATCCACACCCCTCTACAGCCCAGCACAAACACAACCCACCCACACACCTCCTCCACATCAAATCCACAGCAACACACACTCTCTACAGCCCCTCCACACTGCCTCCACAGCCCATCCCAGTCACACAAAGCCCTACTATTGTACTTCACTAAATAAAATCACCCCATTCCCTCTTTAACCACAAATAAAGTACATTGAGAGGTAGATGAACAATTACTTAGTTTTTATTGTGTTATTTCATTATTTCACCAATGTCAAAACAGCCTTAGAAGTGCTCCTGAGTTACCGACAATAAAACAATTCAACATAAATCTCTTAAGTCAGTCACCAGTACTGCAGACTGTAACTAGGCAATGAAAGTACTTACTAAATGATCGAAAGGGCATAACACTAAAAGCAAAATAGAAGTCGTTACTCTTCAAGACTGATGTACTGGCATATATATCTGAAAACTATCAACTAGAAGGCAAAATAGAAGTCGTTACTCTTCAAGACTGATGTACTGGCATATATATCTGAAAACTATCAACTTGAAGGCGAAATAGTAAGTTGCAATATGAAACTCGAAACCATTCCATGTACTTAAGAGTCGAAATTAAGGAAAATTAAAACCAGACTACTACTACCACTACTACTACTACTGCTACTTGCTACTACTCAAGACCGACTCAACTTATATCTGAAAACTATCAATACGAAGGCAAAACAGTGAGCGACAACACGAAACCCGAGACCACTGTACTGTCCCTGGAGTCGAAATTAAACAAAATGAAATGGCGACTAAAATTTTGAGAAGCCGTCCAGTGCCAGGAGAGATAAGCAGCGGCTCCCTCCAGCGTCTGTCACGAACACTCTCATGATTAATGGTGCTGCTCGCCGTTTACCAAATGCCCCCAACCCAACCCACCCCAGCCCTCCTCTCTGCCTTTATCCCTCTCTCCCACCCTCCTTAGCCCCCCGCCCCCCCTCTCTCACACTCTTTCCAATGGTGTGTGTGTGTGTGTTTGTGTGTCTCTCTCTCTCTACTTCTACCTCCCTCTGCTCTTCTTCCTCACCCTTTCCTTCTTCTCTCTCTCATCCCTCTCTCCCCCTCTTCCCAATGGTGTGTCTCTCTCTCTTCCTCTCTTCTTTCACTTCCTCTCTTTATTTCCTTTATCTCTTTCTCTCCTTCCTTACCCTCCTCTCACTCTCTTCCCAATGGTGTATCTCTCTCTCTCTCTCTCTCTCTCTCTCTCTCTCTCTACCTCTCTGCTTTTCTTCTTCCTCTTCTTCTCCTTCTTTTCCTCCTCATTCTCTCTTTTATCTCTCTCTCTCTCTCTCTCTCTCTCTCTCTCTCTCTCTCTCTCTCTCTCTCTCTCTCTCTCTCTCTCTCTCTCTCTCTCTCTCTCTCTCTCTCTCTTCTCATTCCTTTCACCCTCTACCTAATGTGCCTATCTCTCTTCCTCCTCTCTCTCTCTGTTCATCTTTCTCTCCCTCCCCCTCTCCCTCTCCTTCTTCTTCTCCTTCCACTTTCTTCCATTTTCTTCAACTTAATATTCACTAAAGTAGAGATGTAAAGTCTTGGTTATCTTCTATTTGATATAATTTCACTTAGGGTTAAGAATCAACCATCTAGTCTGGAGCATTGGGTCTGTGTGGTCTTAATATCTATGTAAATCCTTCTCTATCTCCTTCTCCTGTTCCTCTCTCTTCATCTACACTCCAGTAAGAACTTCAGCAAACTCAACTCTCTTTGTGGCCACTCTACTTATATAGGAGCAGTAAGTAGCGAGCTTTTTTTTTTTCATTATTGATTTTTTTTTTTACGCCCTTGCGCTGTCTCCTCTGCTGTAAAAAAAAAAAAATAAAAAAAAAGCACAGAGTATTGATGCAACTTGTCCTGTCACTCAAACAGCCTCTTGGTTCGCCTCGCTGGTAGACAAACGATAGACCAAAGAAAACTCTCAATCCGAACATCGCAAAACTCTCATCCCGAACATCGCAAAACCTTCATCCCCTACATCGCAAAACTCTCATCCCGAACATCGCAAAACCTTCATCCCCTACATCGCAAAACTCTCATCCCGAACATCGCAAAACTTTCATCCCCTACATCACAAAACTCTCATCCCCTACATCGCAAAACTCTCATCCTGAACATCGCTGCACGCCATCTCTACATGACAGTCACACTCTCAAGGTCAAGCTCAGGGAACACAAATAACAACAGCAGCCGAGCCAAACCTGTTGTGGCGCGGAGGACTCCATCGCGCTACAAGTTAATAACCTACAGACCATTAATCTCAGTGAAGTCAGGTTATCAAACTCACTTTAATCAAGTATTGAACCTCCGGGATTTTTTCTGTGACCCCTTTTACAGCGGCCAGATGGAAGTCCTTATTGAAATTCATTACTTAAGAGTTCCTCATTTATCACCTGTCATGCCTCCAGAAAACCACTTATGCTACACTTTCTGCGGCATACATCTGCTAACGCTGGACCTGAGTGGCCTGGCCGCCTTATTAATTCCCTGACAAACTACACCCACTTGCAGGGACAAAGTATTCTAATCCAATACTGAAGGGAAAGAAAAACATTTATTTGCATACTGACTCGCTCATACTACTATTAACCCAAAGGTGTGTGAGAATATAAGGATAAAAAAAAAATATAAATAAATGAATATAGAAAATTGATAGACAGATATAGAGAGAGATGACAAAAGCGTTAAATTTAGAATGTCCAGCGTAATAAATGTTTCAGCTTCCCTTCCTTGGGCAGCATTGGCATTACTTTATTCTAGATGGATAAAGAGAGATAACAAAGGATTAATATTTAGAATGTCCAGCATGATAAAAGTTTCACCTTCCTTTCCCTGGGCAGCATTGGCATTACTTTATTCTAACAATACACAGCGTCTGCGAGATCAAAAAATAGTAAAAATATTAAAACTCCCTCAGGAATTTCCTCCGAGCGTTGGACAAAGCTAACACAAAGGAGCGATCCCTGGATGGCGCGGGCAGCTGCTGTCTCCACCCGGGGAGTGACAGCTCCCATTGTGGGCCAGGAAACCCTCCACAATGGCTGTTTATTAACATTACAACACCACACCCTCCGAGGCACCTCAACGTCACCAGGACACCTTTTGTGCATCATAGTACTATATAAATTCTTTAATATTTTTTCCACATAAGAAATACAAAGAATTATGAGAACTTATTATTTTCAAAGAAGCAATACTATTAGATCTCTCTCTCTCCTCTCCTCTCTCTCTCTCTCTCTCTCTCTCTCTCTCTCTCTCTCTCTCTCTCTCTCTCTCTCTCTCTCTCTCTCTCTCTCTCTCTCTCTCTCTCTCTCTCTCTCTCTCTCTCTCTCTCTCTCTCTCTCTCTCTCCCCCTTTGGCCTTGATCATTTAAACAAGGAAGACTTGCTGGTAAGGGACACAGGAAGGACAAAGTAACATGAACATAACTTGAGGACAACAAGAAACAGAAACGATGAGAAGCACTTTGTCTTCCCATATGGAATCACTGATACTTGCAATAGTCTTTGTGCAGAGATAATTAGAGCTAAGAATATCCATGACAAAGTTGGACAAGAGTTTAGCTTTAATCCTGCATACTACAACTGTATAGGTTAATACAACTTGAGCTTGTGGTGGGTGGCAACACATTACCTAAAAACACAAGGTCAGTGTGATATCCGGGTTACCTGCTTACCTTCCCCAGGTTTCCCCAGGTATCTCAACCACCCTGAGGGGGAGGATGAAAAGCTGAGTGGACTGCTCACCAGCTGCCTAGGCCAGGAATTGAACCCAGGCTGGCAGATCTATAGCTAGGCATGCTAACCACTGCACCACAGACATATTCCATAGTAGGACTGAAAAGTGGAGGACATTGGGAAAGGCCTTTGTCCAGCTTTGAACTAGTAATGGCTGAAAATGATGATGGCAATGTGCAGACTTATCATGCTTTTCTTCAACATCATCTGACATTAAATTTTGATTTTTGACTGATGGGACACAAGTTTGGCACCAGCATTTTATTTGATTTCAGCTTTCCCTGTGACTCTCCTCCTCCCTTTCCCCTGACACAAAGCAGCACCAAGGGATAATGAGTCTTTGTTTAGTGAGGGTTCTTCCTCCGAGGCCGGCTGGGGCCACACAATGAGGGGCTGACGGGGGATGGGACAACAGGGGGAGTCAAGGGATGGAAGAGACAAAGCAGTGAATAGCACCCTTGTAGATGGGGTACAAGTCTGATCCCTTAAACAAGAGGACAATAATTACTTAAAAGAGTATATTATGTAAGGGATAGTCAGAGATGGGCTAACACTGATATCCACAAGAAATATCAATAGTACACATATTTATTTCAGATGCGGCTCAAGGGCAACAAAAAGAGTACCAAAAAAAAAAAGCCCGCTACTCACCGCTCCCACAAAAGTAAAGTTGCCAAAAGAGAGGTCATTTTTGGGAGGAGAGGTGTCGTGATGGTGTAGGTACTTCCAATGAATACAAGAATGTGCAATACCTTATCATTAACGCTACCATAGAGTGCCAGTGTAATAGTACTTTATCATAATGTTAAGCTGGTGAGCCCTTCGTATATCACTGTTGTGGTGCTGGCGACTTGAGCTTTAATGGCACAGGAAGGTGGGTGTTTATTATGACTATCTGACCCTCTCCTTACTTCACTCCCAGGGGGGGCTTCAAGGACCCCTGGAACTGGAATAAGTGTCTTCCATGTTCAGTAGTGTCTCCTTGAAACATTTGAAACATTTGAAACATTTATTAATAGCCTATTAGGTACAGTTACATATGTTGTATGTATTGTTAGAGGCCAGCCTTGGTGTAGTGGTTGGCATGTCTAGCTACAAATGCACATACCTGGGTTTAAATCCTGGCCTAAGCACTTGGTGAGCGGCCCACCCAGCTGTATGTCCTTGCTATCAGGCTGATTGATAAATAGGTACCTGGGAAAACCTGCAGAAGGTAAACTGTGGCAACCCGGATGTCACACTGGCCCTGTGTCCCGGGGTAATGGGTTCTCGCTCACTACAGGCTCATGGGCAATGACACAAAGATGAGCACCGAGCCCACACACAGCTTAACATATGCCCCCAGCCTTACTTTTACATGTTCATTATATCTCAGTGGGTATGTGTGGCTGAGCAGTTGGATTTTCCACTCATCTACAAACAGGCTTGCAAAACTGTCCATTCCTTCCACTTTCTCATTATCAGGAACAATACGGGCACCAGCACCAAACCCAGCAGACCACCAAGTGTTGCTTCCTTCCACTTTGATATTCAGCCTTGTACTGCTGTCCTCACCTGCCAATCACTCAGCTTTGTAATATTTTGAATTCCAAAGGACTGAGTCAAGTTTTGAGTCATGTATTATCTTTTATTTACCAATAAAGTGTGTGCATGTGTGTGAGTGTGTGTGCATGCATAATAATTTTCATATTCTTCCTACTTCCCCGGGCCCAGGGGCAAGTCTGCTGCCCTACTGCTTCAAAACACTAGACCACAAATCCTGACCTTACATTTATGTTCATTAAAAGGCCAAGAGTAACAGAACTAACACAAGAAGGATATTGAACTTATAAACACCTTTGGGTGCCCCCTTGTGAGTAAGGTCTACCCTCATAGGGCCAACCCCCCCATGCTATGGTGCCACAGGTAAGTGTGGTGAAAGGTGTACAAGACAGGGTCAGAAATTAAATTTGGAGGCACACGCTAGGCTGAGCTTGGCCTTGGTGCTCATCTCAATTTCATTTGCCCTTGAGTCATTGGTGGATAAGAACCCATTACCTTGGGCAAGTGGGACATCAGGGTTACCATAATTAACTTTCCCCAGGTACCCATTTATCAAGCAGCCTGAAGAAGAGGACAGCTGGGTGAGCTTGGCACTGACGGCCCTGGGCTGGGATCAAATCTGGGCACACTGATTCAAAGCTAGACATATTAATCACTTCACCATGGAAAGGGTCACCTCACTGAATGCAGGTCATAACACCTGACATATCCAGTACCTAAGAACTGCTTGGTAGCAGAAGCAAATGTGGAAAGGAGAACACGTCTCCATCTCCACACTGCCCATAGATTACACCCGGGACCTCTCAGTGGACAAGAGTGCATACATAAAGGAGAAGACACATTCATCTTGTTCTAAACATCACCCACTCAAATTTTCCTCCATGTGAAGCACACTGGTAAGCAGGATTGTTGCACTCTCCCTCTTGCCAGAACGTAAGGTAACAATAAGATATAGCCAGGGTAGAGGTTCCCAGGCTGTGGGTTGGAACTTTCCGGGGGTCAAAAAGGGTTGGCTACGGGGATAGCAAAGCCTGAAGAGAACTTGGTATGCCAGGTGGGAATAACTTGGCACAACAGCTACAACAGTTTTGTTATTACACACACAATACAGACACCCCTCGCTGTATTACTGGGTCATGCTCCTTAAAAATCATTAACAAAGTGACTGATTGTTTATTGATGCCATTATAACATTGGTTCAATGGGGATGCATTCTCAGCCACTCAAAGATAATGAAAAAACAAGGTACATAAAAAAAAATACGAGCACCTGAATCGGAAAAGTTGGAAAGTTTCGTTTAGTCGGCGCAACATCTGCGGTCATATGCTGGAGAGAGACAGAAGGGGAAGGAATTATAGGAGAAGGGAATAGATCCCAGGAGACAGGACACAACCCCCGATTAGTACCTGGTACCCATTCACTGCTGGGTGGACAGGGGCGTAGGGTAACCTAAGTCGGAGAATCATACACTTCTCAGCTCCAAGAATGTTTGGGAGAAAAGCAGGATATTCAGATTGCCTACATGTCCACCTCATCAGTCAAAAGCAATCAGACTCTCATCATGCTATCCAGTACTGTAGCAACTGCTATTCTATATTTTTTTCTCTCTTCTTCTCAGAAAAAAATAAATGTAATACTAAAACAGCTGGAAGGAGGGCAGTTTCATGTTATGAGGTCCTGAGAAAATGATCATGAGTAAACAAAGGTTGGGATTGAGTGCAGTAGTGTGTCACTGATTTAAATTGCTGTTATGGTCATGAAAATCACCAACATTTTCCCAGCCAAGCAAAGTGTCTCTTCAGCCCAGCACCAGCACAATAAGGATCACAGGATAGGAATGATGTGAAGTCCTTGGCATGGGTGTGTTGCCTCAACCCTTTAAGTACTTCATCTCAGTTTATAAGCATTTGTTGGGAGTGAATCCCTTATCCGAGGATGCAAAGCTGGTTACAACATTCATGATTCCACCATCCTTCCCCAGGTACACTATTATTGACCTCTGTGCCAAGAAGTATGAAAAGGTTTGGGCTGTATGATGACTACCCTGACGAGGCCTCAAATCAAGCCCTACAGATTCACAACTACAACAACGCACCATAAAACAATGGAGATGCTAACATTAGTGCAGGTGATGAAAAATTCAGTCATTAAAAATTACCTAGTGCTTGAGATGTCTCCTAAAGCTACTAGTTCCATTGATTCTGTACACAGGTGAGTGAATATGTGGTTTCAATGGTGTTGTTCTCATCTATTTCCCATGAAAACAACCAAGGTACAATACCCATTCCCATAGTGTATATGCGGTCCATCTTCAGACATTTTGCCTGTTACTGACACATTACAGCTTCCAAAGGAACCTGAGCATCTCCAAGCTGCTCACGAGGTGCAGAGAGATGAAAGGCCCTTTCATTAAATGAGGAGACAGAACATTTAAAATAAAAACAGGCTGAGTCCATCAACTGAATATAATAAAAGGCAGAGGAGTCAAATAAAGGAATATTGTGAAGCTGAAGATGGTGAAAAATGTTTGCTGGTAAGAAAACCCTTTATGTGTCTTTATGGTTTATGCCTCTGCCTCCTTGGTGTAGTGGTTAGCACGGCCAGCTATGAATCCACGGGCCTGGGTTTGAATCCCAGCCCGGGAAGTAGGCGTGCAGTTCACTCAGCTGTTCATCCTCTCGTATGGGTTCATCAACAAATGGGTACCTGGGGAAACCTGGGTAAAATGAACTGTGGTAACCCACATGTCACACTGGCCCTGTGTCATGCGGTGATAGGTTCTTACACACCACAGACTCAGGGAGCAATGCAACAGAGATGAGCACCGAGGCCACATGCAGATTCAGCGTATGCCCCAACTTTACTTTTACAACCTGGCGCCCCGTCTAGGTCCCAGGGGACTACAAGTACTAGGGCTTTACACTGACCATTTCATATAGTTTGGGATCCGAGATATCAGCAGCACACTTGAAGAAAAGTCATCGAAGGTTTTCATGTAACCTTTAATATGTATCTATATGTGGTCCATCTTCAGACAATGCCATTGGTTGCTCCAGCCCGACAATATTACACCATTATGTGCCAACCCTGTCCCATAAACACTCACCATTATGAATGCCTCTGTAAACCAGTGCTCCTTAACCCGGTAACAGCGACGGGCCAAATTTGTGGCTTTACCGTGTACCAGTGATGGACCAGATTTTTACCATGATATAAACCCCTCAAATAGATGATGCACAAACTGATCACTAATGCATTGGTACTATATATTATGAAATGGTTTGCGTGAGTGATGATTTTTTTCTCATTAATTCGCTAAGAGGGGCCTTTAAGATACATGTTCCCCGCAGCTACTGGGTTAACATCAGCTCTATCCAGTGATGAGAATTTTTCATATCCCTTACTCGTCCTACATCAATCCAATAATCTGATTTGCTATGGATATAATAAATTCAGTAGTTTTTATTTTCTATATTAACTTACTGCCACATTACTCACCCTTGTCCAGTATTCACCTCAAAGGATGACAAGAGAACAAGAGCCACTACACTCACCGGTCTCGGAGTCCACGGTGTAGTTGAGGTGCATCCACAGGTTGTCCTCAGGCTTCTCGTCAACGGTGGTGTCGCCTTTCGGCTGAAAAAAACAACAAAAATTCAGTAAAAAAATTCTACCAAAATTTTCAGTACACAAGTTTGCCATGAAAAACCTGCCAGATATGTGAAGACCCTTTTAGTACAATGACTTCTGCATGATGGAGGTAAGGAAGTGCTTTATATGGGACACACAAAACAATGTTGGTGCTCTCAATGATCAACCTCTTGCTACAGATAAAAAACATCACTTCTGATTCCTGTTGCATTTCTTACAACTTTAACTTTTTAAAACCAACATTGAGAATATTCAGATATGATGATAAAATTATATAAACATCCATTATGTACAAAGTTCCCTATAAAAATGCTCCCCTGTGGCCACTGAGCTGCTCTTAGACACTCATCCAGCACATCAGACACCACACACTTGGGGCTACGCAACACACATCATTCATCAGTGTTGGACTTGGCATATCATGTGCAAAATTGATAACAGAAGGACAACCCAAGTAACAGAGCAGTAAACCAGTAATCGTAGCTGCAAAGGCAGACAGAGTGGACAGTGTGGAGAAGAAGTTAGAGAATTTGCCAAAACAGGATTAAGTTTGTTGACATCAGACAAAGAAGTAGAGAACGATGGGAAAACCTTTTTCTTGCTGTGGACTAGAGGATGATGGTGACAACATACATCATAAGGACTTCCCTTTGGGACTCAAGCCTGCTCAGCTGGGATATGGTAAAGGTAAAGTTGGGGGTAGGGATTCAAGCCTGCTAGGCATCCTGAGTACCTCCTGGAAGGATCTTGCTCAAGTCATGAACTCTGTGAGCAT
Source organism: Eriocheir sinensis (assembly GCF_024679095.1). Lineage (NCBI taxonomy): Eukaryota > Metazoa > Arthropoda > Malacostraca > Decapoda > Varunidae > Eriocheir > Eriocheir sinensis. The sequence continues at coordinate 4,727,564 of NC_066563.1, forward strand.
CCCCTTGGCCTCCTCCACTCAGGATTGTCTCTTACAGAGACAACCCGATGAGCAGGGTCAGCTTCTGGGTAACATGCCACATGCCCAAATAGCCAGAGTTGGCACTGATGGACTATGCAGATAATAGGCCACGAATTAGTCTCACGGAGTAGTCGCCGGTTTGACACAAAGTCATTCCAGTGACATCCCACGATTCTACATAGACATTTATCGCCAGAGACATCAAACTGCCTCTCCAAGCCCCTATTTAGTGTCCATGTCTCACAGTCCACTTATTGACAAGCCTGACAGTAAGGATCAACAGCAGGGTGGGCTGTGCACTGGCTGCCTGGACCGGGATTTGAACCCAGGCCACCTGTTCATGGCTAGGCATGCTAACCACTTCACCCCGGAGACACTTCCTGGGAACAGGTTAAAATCAGTTGCTATTACTAAAAGATGTTCCAGACACATGAAATATATCCTTTTGATATACCATTAGATATTGAAGCTAATCCTGAGACATTACAGAGAATGTTATGAGGAATACTGTGTTTTAGAGGGAAAAAAGATGAAGTAACTGATTTTGCAACTTCACACACAGTGTATGAGCCAGATGCAACCATCTGTTTGGTAAGCTTGAGGGGGAAAAGATGGAGGAGGTGGAGGAGTTTCAACGTCTGAGTGCAGTTCTCAGTAATGGAACGTGGAAGGTGAAGTGAGAGAGTGGATGGTGAAAGGAAGGCCATTGAGAAAATCATGCGAGGTAAAGGTGTGAGCATGGAGGTCCAGATGAGTTCATAGCTCTAAATTACACTACTGAGTGCCGGGAACATTTAGAGAGTTTTCAGTGTGCTATTGCAGTTGCTCTGATGGGGTTATAGAATTGTATAGTCTTGCCAAACTTGACCTCTGCTTCAGAAACACATGCATATACAGAATTAGATTAAGAGTTTGTGGAGCCCTAGGCCATTATTTCTGACTGTTTTCATGGGGTCTTAGGCCACTGTAAAGGTCTGCACTTTATCAGTCTCTAGGAGCTGCTTAGCCTAAGAGTGTTTGAAAATAAAGGTTTCTGAGGCTGCATAGGACATGGCAATAGGCCTATGCATTGATCCGGCACTGAACATGGAATGAGTCGTGGCAGACAAGTATACGTGCAGAAGAAATTATTTACTTTATGAGAGCATGTGGATTTAACAAGGAGGGATGGCATAGGTAATCATGAAGATGTGGTACAGATCTGAGAGCAAAAGGTTTAGTGCCAAATGACCTCTTGTATTCTTCTTATATCCTCATGTTCCCTTGTGTATGAATGTTCGGCTCATGGCTCACCTTCTTGCCGTGGTCCTTGTCCTTGGAGGGGGTGTCCGTGGTGGTGTCCATGCCGTCATCCTCGTACACCTCGCGGGGCACGCCCAGGTCAACATCTTGCTTCCAGAGAGCTTCAATCAGTGCCAGGTCCTGCAAATAAGTACAGAGATGAAAATAACTGTATGTCACTATGGTACAGGATGGTAAATAAAATAAGTGAATGAATGAAAATAATAATAGTATAGAACTTGTAAAATAGTCACCATCAAAATGATTGCATACTTGAAAATATCTTCATGTCAGTCATATCTATAGAAAGTTTGTTAATGACACAAGCAGATTAATGCTCTACACATGTGAAGTGGTGATGGAGGGAGAGACTATGGAAAAAGTATTACAGGGACAGCCACTCAGAAAGTTTATGTTGAATTGCAAATCTTAGAATGTGATTGAGAATTTGAAAATAGTAAGAGGCTCAAGCACAACATTATCTATGAGCAAGCCCAAAAGTTAATGAACTGAGTCACCATTTTGAGCATTTGAAAAATTAGAAAAAAATTAAAACAAACTTAAATGATTATGAATGAGGAAAATTGCCTGAGTAAATGCAAGCTGTGAACGGAGAGGGTAAAGGTTAATACAATTAGTTCAGAAATAATAAAGAAAAGGAACAATTTGAAGTACTTAAAAATAGATCTACTTTCCCTTACAGGAGTTCAAAAATGAAACAACGTGACACATAAATATAAACAGATCATAAAAATACACTAAATCAAAGCTATTTCAAAGTATCAAGATAAATTATATTAGACTTAACAAAAGATTGAAAATGATATCCACAGTCAAAATGTCTTTTGTTACTTTAGTGATTATTATTTTTAGCTTCACTGTTCTTACCTAATACATACATGCATACTCTTATCCCTCACATGTGCCTGGCGGGGCTTTACACAGCCTGGCACCGACCAAGTTTGTGGCCAAGATTCTCATTCATACACGAACTTCCACAATGAAGGGTCAGGTATAGACACTGTTAACAGCCACACAAATATTACTTGTTAGCAATAATATTAACAAAACACAATTGGAAATAAATAGCAAAGAAAAACTGAAAGTGACTGGTTCATGATGTTAATACAGGTTATCAATGAAATATACTTTAAGCAAAAAATAATAACTGAAGCTTAATAAATCAATAAAAAATAGTAAATAATATACATAAATATATAAGACTACAATGAGACAATAACAACTTTCTGAAAACGATACATCTTATACTAGTAAACAAGTCACCGGCAGAGAAAAATGACCCACAAAGAGATTATCAAGTATTTACACACAGCTTGAGTTAATCTTAAGACTCATTCCTCTTCTACATGAGTATACTGGCGTTCCTTTCTTCAGAGTTTGGGATGCTGTTGATTTTGCCTAAATATTCTGTCTCAGCATGACAAACACATCAGTTACTCTTTATCAATTTTATCATATCTGTTACTTTTCATCCATTATTATTTTTTTTTTGCATAATGATGAACAAAACATATGATGCAACAGCCCAACCAAAGGAAGGCATTAGTGAAAGGAGTCACACACATGTTTTTGATGGAGTTCATGGGTCTGTTGCCACTGAAGTGAATTAGTTGCAAAAAAATAAAAAAAATAAAGGGAGTCAAGTAGACTAAGTGAGGAGATTATCTGTCAAACGGTCGCCTGTCCAGTGCTGGCAGGAACACTCGTTGCTGCCCTGTGTGTGAGTCACCTAAGCTTCCTCTGGACAGCAATTTTTTGTTTGGTTTTATTTGCTTCAAGAAACTAATCACGCAGGTTAATACCACCCTAATACTGAACCAAACAAACACACTGGTATAGAATTACTAGCCGTATAAAAAATAATGTTCAAGGTCGTTCCTAAGGTGGAAGTTTATGAATTCCTTTTAAAATATAGAAATATTTTAGACAAGTATTTATGAAAAGTGCCTAGTTTTCACTATAACATTTCAGATATCACGGTCGTTGTTCGTCACTAAAGAAATAAGCACATCGTGACCCCTACATGACCCTCGCCCACTAACCTCCGGCGTGAGGTCGTCGGTGAGGCTGTAGTCTTGCGGGGTGTCCGGCAGGCGGTGCGAGGGCTGCGTGGCGGGGTCCGCGGCGGGCTGGTGGTGGTCCGGCGTGTCTGCCGAGGGGGGCGAGGGGAAGGAGGTGTGGGAGTTGAGGAGGTAGGTCAGCACGGGCGAAGGCTGGGGCGGCCAGCTGTACCGGCCCAGGGCGTTCAGGTCCTCCAGCACGGACCGCTGGTAGTCCGCCAGCACGCGGTCCATGCTCTTGGGGTGGAGGTCAGCACCGATGAGCATGGGGGAGGAGGGGCGGGCATGGCCCAGCGATGACCCCAGGATGAGATCATGGGGCAGGTCAGCAAGCGGTGCCCCGCTCAGGGACCCCAGCAGGCTGTCGGGGTCGCCGCGCAGCAGGCTGAGCAGCAGCACCAGCTGCAGCACGCGCTCATCGCGAAGCGACTTTTTGCGGGCGTATAGCAACATACTGTCTTTGTTTTATCCGTTTTCTACGCAATATTGAATAGTCACCACTTTTCAGTAAACAATGTTCTCAGCACAACGTGGAGACCGCAGACCTGGCGCTCCTGCCCGTTCACAGTTCCCAGACAACACGGGCCGCCCACTGTTCTGTCACTCAGCTAGGCCAAGTTCTCGGAGGGTCGTCCTTTCTGTCTGACAACGTCACAGTGCATCACCGCGCTCAACACATCAACGATCAACTCGCTGCCGTTTGCTATTTTCTAAAACAATATTCACTTTTGCACTCGCCAGTCTACTGTCCTTTACAATATATCTTTCTGAACTTATAAGATAACGAACGTTGTTGTTACAGGTCTGATAAAAAAAGATTAAATAAGTCTACAAAGAAAACGCAACAGAGTACATAACGTAACATCACATTTGTGACAGACGTATACAAACACTACAAATAGCGTTGGTCAACTCAGAGAAAACTAAAGTTAATGTACCCTATTATGAGGTCCCTAATCGCAAGACGCAACCAGTTCCCCTGGTGTATTTAACTCTGTTGAGTCCTTGTTGTACGTGGCTCAGACTGACTGTTGCGAAAGGCGGCGGGTGGGGCGATGCCTGTATACATAACGGCGAGGGTCTGCGATTGATAAACACTACCGCGGGACACAAAGAACCAGGAAATTTGACTCGTTGTCAGCACATGGGAACAGGTGACTATACGGCCTGCTATGGGAGGGAGGCTGAATGTACACCCGACAATCACCCCGACGACCGCGACATGGCCCTACACATAACGCGGGACACACGGAAGCAAATCTGTCTAATTATCGCTGCCAAGGAGACCGTAGGTACCCCGGCCCTCCCTCTGATGACCCCTCCCACATAGAGCTCGCCGGGCAATGACAACACTCACGGAAACACGGCTTCATATATAGCACATCCTGAGTGGTGCGAATAACGCGTCGGCCACACACCCACACAAGCACGCACACACCTGTTGCTTCAGTCCCCGCATGGCGCATCACAACACACCTGGCTACGCGTCACAACACCTGGATGTGGATGGTTATGAGGCTGTATCTAAACGGAGGTCGGCAGCTGGTCTCCCATGACTCACGCAGGACACTGCTAAACCAAGATTGCCGGGGGGACTCTAACACCGACCCTCTCTCGTGATATCTGACGGAGCGGCGGCAGGGAGTAGCGGTCACTGTGGTAGTGTTGGAGGTAATGACGGCAGTGCGCGAGGTGCCGTCACTGCCGTGTGCCGCCCTACCCCGACCGCTGTGGGAGGGACAAAGCCCTGGCAAGGCACCCCGAGATGACATCACACACACACACACACACACACACACACACACACACACACACACACACACACACACACACACCTGTTACAGTATAGACTCGTGTGCCGCCCCGCCCCACCCTCCACCCCCACACTTTGACACGCCCCTAAGTAGTATGCCATGGACAGTGCCAGCGCCATATACCTACACCCCCTTACACCTCGGTCCCCCTCTCCTTACCACCCAACTTCGCCCCTCTTTCCCACCATGACATAACACACCACACCAACCCCCACCACAACACGAAATTTTTCCCTCCCCTTCATACACCCCGCCCCACCGCGCCACGCCTCCTCCATTCCCCCCAGAACGTAGAGCCCCTCCTTCCCTCCTCCCCCGCCCCCCACACGGCCGGTCAGCTGTGCCAAGGGATTCATGTGGCAACGTCTCCCTCTCTCGCCCTGACGATGTGACGTATACCTTGAGAGTATAAATATAACCATACAAGTTGTTGGTTACGTTTTTTTTTTATTATGGAAGTTGAATTTATTGTCATTATTTATTTTGTGTGTTATTACCGTTGTTGTAGTTGTTGTTGTTGTTGTTGTTGTTGACTACGATTTCTTTTCATGGAAGTCGAGTTATTGTTGTTGTTATTTATTTTTGTATCATTATTATTATTATTGTTGTTGTTGTTGTCCTAGTTTTATATATACACCCTTCTCCGTTCCTAAAACCTCAGGGAAACGCTTCTCTTCCATTGTTCTTAAAAATATCTATCGCACAGCCAATGAATACAGAGAAACGCATATGCTCTCTCTCTCTCTCTCTCTCTCTCTCTCTCTCTCTCTCTCTCTCTCTCTCTCTCTCTCCCCCGCTGTGCACACGGAAATACCTCCCCGAGTCACGTTGCTTCCCTTTGCATTCACTCGTGTCGCTCGACCTTAACTTTCTTGCCTATTTATTCCTTTCTTTGTAACGCTCGCTGCCTCCTTTCTGTGTAATACTCCGCGCCTTCTTTCTTTGGCAACACTTCAGCATCTTCCCTTTCTTCTTCTATTCCCTTCTTTGTAACACTAGCATCTTCCTTTTCTTCCTCTTCCCTTTTTTTGTAACACCTGATTGTATCTCTCTCTCTCTCTCTCTCTCTCTCTCTCTCTCTCTCTCTCTCTCTCTCTCTCTCTCTCTTCCCTTTTTTTGTAACTCTTCAGCATCTTCCCTTTCTTCCTCTTTCCATCTTTGTAACGCTCGCATCATCCTTTCCTCATCTTCCCTTTCTATGTAACAAACGGGTCTTCCCTTCATCCTCTTTCTTCCTTAACACGCATCATCCTTTCCTCATCTTCCCTTTCTATGTAACAAACGGGTCTTCCCTTCATCCTCTTTCTTCCTTAACACGCATCATCCTTTCCTCATCTTCCTTTCTATGTAACAAACGGTCTTCCTTCATCCTCTTTCTTCCTTAACACGCATCATCCTTTCCTCATCTTCCCTTTCTATGCAACAAACGGGTCTTCCCTTCATCCTCTTTCTTAACACTCATCATCCTTTCCTCATCTTCCCTTTCTATGCAACAAACGGGTCTTCCCTTCATCCTCTTTCTTCCTTAACACGCATCATCCTTTCCTCATCTTCCCTTTCTATGCAACAAACGGGTCTTCCCTTCATCCTCTTTCTTCCTTAACACGCATCATCCTTTCCTCATCTTCCCTTTCTATGTAACAAACGGGTCTTCCCTTCATCCTCTTTCTTCCTTAACACGCATCATCCTTTCCTCATCTTCCCTTTCTATGTAACAAGCGGGTCTTCCCTTCATCCTCTTTCTTCCTTAACACGCATCATCCTTTCCTCATCTTCCCTTTCTATGCAACAAACGGGTCTTCCCTTCATCCTCTTTCTTAACACTCATCATCCTTTCCTCATCTTCCCTTTCTATGTAACAAACGGGTCTTCCCTTCATCCTCTTTCTTTCTTAACACGCATCATCCTTTCCTCATCTTCCCTTTCTATGTAACAAACGGGTCTTCCCTTCATCCTCTTTCTTCCTTAACACGCATCATCCTTTCCTCATCTTCCCTTTCTATGCAACAAACGGGTCTTCCCTTCATCCTCTTTCTTAACACTCGCGTCTTTCTGTGTAACAACCGCCTCCTCTTTGTAACGCTTTTTCTTCCTCTTCCCTTCTAAATGATATTACAATGGTACCTTCGTTTCTTTGTAACATTCGCTTCGCCCTTTCTTATCTCCCTTTTCCTTTCTTCTTTCCCTCTTTTTGTAACCTACTAGTATGCTTCTCTTCTTCTCTCTTTGTAACAGACTAACAGACTCTATTCTTCCTCTCCTCCTTTCTTTCTTTCTCTTTCTTTTCGCTTCTAATCTTCTCTCTTTCTCTTTCTTTTCGCTTCTTATTTTCTTTATTAAATTCTATCTCCCCTCTCCTATTCCTCACCTTCCCTTCTCTTCCCTTTCATCAACGCATTCCCTTCTTCTTCTTCCCTTCTTTATCAAATTCTATCTCGCCTCACTCTCCTCTTCCTTTCTCCCCTTCCCTTCCCTTTAATCAGCGCATTCCCTTCTTCTTCTTCCCTTCTTTATCAAACTCTTATCTCGCCTCATCCTCCTTTTCCTCCCCTTCCCTTCTCTTCCCTTTAATCTACACATTCACTTCTTCCCTTCTTCATCGTGCTCTATCTCGTCTCTTCCCTCTTACGTAACATCTTCACTCTTTCCTTCGCATCTTCATTTTCCGTGACCTTCCTCTTTCCTTTATTTCCCTTCTCTCTCGCCTCTTCCTCTTCTTCGCATCATTTGCATTTTCATTTCTTTGTCTGCAACCCTCCACCAGCCCGTTATATTTAGCACTGAAGGTTATATTATTCTCTCTCTCTCTCTCTCTCTCTCTCTCTCTCTCTCTCTCTCTCTCTCTCTTGACTGATCTTTTATTGGTTTTGTTTATTTTTATTAATTTGTTTGCATGTTTTTTTTTTATCTTGTATTTCTTCCTCGTCAGCCTCCTCCATCTCCATCTCCTCCTCCTCCTCCTCCTCCTCCATTGCAACACTAGATATGAAAGGTAAACAAATATCAATCCATCAATCAAACTTCACTTCTTCCTCTTCCTCTTCTTCTTCCTCCTCCTCTTCCTCCTTCTTCTCTTCCTCCTCCTCCTCCTCCTCTTCTTCCTTTCTCTCATTCGTTCACTGGCCTCTCTAGTCGTTCCTTTTCCTCACATTTATCTTCTTCCTCTTCTTCTCTTTCTTCAACTGCAACCCAACTCAAGAACTAGAAATAACGGTTTACCCATTCAGTCGAGTCGATGCAACACAGACATCGGAAGGAGTTTCTTTTCGAACCCAGTCATCCGCCACCGGAACAATCTTCCCTCAGTAGTAAATGCAAATACCATCAACTCCTTAAAAAAATCGAATCGACCGTCATTTCGTTGCGTCTGGAGTAAACTGAATATCAAGGTGTTTTCATCTGCTCCCCAGGCCCCAAGTGGCTGTCGAGCAGATTAAATCACCAAAGCGGGCAACCTCCTCCTCCTCCTCCTCCTCATCATCATCATCATCATCATCATCATCACCATCATCATAGAGGCACACTGACCCGGATAAAAGTCACCTACACGCATAAGTCAATGACATCTCTACCTTCACTTGTACCCTACCTGGCTATACACACACACCTGGCTGTATCCTCTCTCTCTCTCTCTCTCTCTCTCTCTCTCTCTCTCTCTCTCTCTCTCTCTCTCTCTCTCTCTCTCTCTCTCTCTCTCTCTCTCTCTCTCTCTCTCTCTCTCTCTCTCTCTCTCTCTCTCTCTCGGTTTAATGTGTCATTTTGAGGTTTGTTTGTTTGTTTTAGTTTATGGTTGTACGGAGGAGGAGGAGGAGGAGGAGGAGGAGGAGGAAAACGAAGAGGAAAACGAAGAAGAAAACGAAGATGAAGAAGAAAAGAAGAAAAAAAGAAGAAGAAGAAGAAGGAGAAAAGCATAAGAAAAAGGAAAGGGAACAGTATTAGAAGCATGAAAGAGAAAGAAAGAACGAACGAAAGAACAAGAGAAAGAAGGAAGGAAAGAAAAAGAAAACAGAGAAAGGGAGATAGGAGATACAAAAAGAAAGGGAGAAAAAATAAATAAAGAAAGAAAGAAACAGAAATTGACCCCTCTTTCGGCCACCTCTTTGGATTCTTTTTAGGAGCAGCGAGTAGCGTTTTTTTATTTTGTATTATCGTTTCCTTTTTGTGTGTGTCCTTGGGCTGTCTCCTTTGTTGTAAAAAATAAAAAAAATAAAAAAAGGAGGTACAACAGTTTAACAGGCAAAACATCTAGGTTAGCCCCTTCACTTAAGTCATTCGTAAGTGGATGGAGGGAGTCAAGCGAATGAGGGGCACCCAAGCAGTAATGTAACGTCTGAGTGGGTACGATGACGCCCAGGTGGATGCCTTACATACGCACCCAACGACTGAGGTAATACGAGTTTAGTGAAAATAACAACATAAGTAGAAAATGGGTTCGCTAACTTTGCTTCACGCTCTCTTTTTTTTCTTTTTTTTCTCGATATTATCAGTTTATTCTTGCCTATCCTTGCTTTCCTCTTTCCAATTTTCCTACTTTCAATATACCCTTTTTCCTCCTCCTCCTCCTCAAACTCTCCTTCCTTATTTTCGTTTTTTTTTCTTTCCTTTCTTCTTTTTTTCTTTTTCTTCTTTTTCTTTTTCTTTTTCTTTCTTTCTCCCTTCATTCCTTCCTTCCTTCTTTCATTCGTTCATATATCTATTATTATTTTCATTTCATTTTCTTAACTTTTTCTTGTATTCTTTCATTACTATTATCATTATTACTATTATTATTATCATTATTACTATCATTATTATTATTATTATTATTATTATTATTACTGTCCTGCACCCCTGACATGATGACCTGCCCTGCTAATCATTAAGAAAAAATATATCAAGAGTCTTTTAAAATCCTCCTCCTGGCTATGACGGATTGCTGGCTGCGAGGATGAAGACCTTTTTTCTTTCCCTCACTACCAATACCACTACGACTACAACCCAACCGCAGATACACACCACAGCACCACCACCACCACCACCACTGCCGCCACCACCATCACCACCACTACCACCATCACCATCACACAACCCACCACACCACCAGTAACACACAAAAATAAATAAATAAATAATAATAATAATTGAATAGAAAAATAAATTATAAATACCACAGGATACTTCTCTATCCTTCTATCTATCTATCTATCTATCTATCTATTTATCTATCTGCCAAAGCGTGACATTCTCTTTCCATTGGTTTCAGAGTCTCTAAATCATTATTACGACAAAATGTTAATCTCTCTCTCTCTCTCTCTCTCTCTCTCTCTCTCTCTCTCTCTCTCTCTCTCTCTCTCTCTCTCTCTCTCTGCCCCTTCCTTATCACCGTCATCCTCATCCTCATCTGAGTCATCTTACATCAGCATTCGCAGCCTGAACACACCAAAAGCCACACGTCATCTTCCTTCTTATCAATAACCTCGGAAAAATATGACTCGATGGCTGCGCGACTGAAGCCTGAACATATGCTGGTGGTGGTGGAGTTTGTTTGGTTATTTGTACGCACTCCGATCCCGATTAGTACGCATATAAAATCATTCTTGTTATCATCATTATAAGGGAAGAAGCGGGTAGGGAGGGAGGAGCGGGGACCTATGTGTTGCTTGTTCAGGAGCTCCTCAAGCACCTGGGACGCCGAGAAAGAGAAAATATAAGTGAATGCGATGAGAGAGGAGACAGGACGAGAGAAAGAGAGAAAAAGACAGAGAACGAGAGAAAGCGAGGAGACAGAACGAGAGAAAGAGGAGAGAGAGAACGAGAGAAAGAGAGCAAAAGAGAAAGAAGACGAGAGAATATAGAAAGTTAATAGCAATGGAGAGAGAGAGAGAGAAGAGAAGGTAATATCTCAAAATACACAACAAACAAAACAAAACAAAAACTCAAGACGCAAAAACAACTAAAATATGAGAAAAAAAAAAAAAGACCAAAACCAAGAAGAATAAATGTTGAAACGAATATGAACAGATTAGCAAACATGACCTCTAACACCCCGTGACAGCAGCCGACAGGTGAACTTTGGTGGACAGGTGAGACGAGGCACCACGATAAACACCTTCCCGCACGTGACGTCAAAACAACAACAACAACAACAACGACGACAAGAACGACAACAATCTCAAGAGCCTTAAAGGACGAAAAAACCCAACGAGGTCAAGTAAGCGTCGTGGTGCGTTTGCTTGGCACGATGATGATGATAATAATAATAATAATAATAATAATAATGAGGAGGAGGAGGAAGACGAGGATGAGGAGAAGGAGGAGGAGGAGGAAGACGAAAATGAGAAGATAGGATGAAGAACAGGAGCAAGAAAAAGAAGAATAACAAGAACAAGAACAACAACAAAAAGAACAAGAACAAGAACAAAAGCAAAAAGAAGGAGAAGAAGAAGAAGAAGAAGAAGAAGAAGAAGAAGAAACAAACCATCACAATTCAAACTAAGTACACGAACAGTCTCTCTATACGTAACTCCTCACAAACATCCGCTATTCTCAAGGTACAAAAAAAAAAGAAGGAGGCGAGGGCAGCAAACTAACCACTTTTAACCCTTTTACGGTCAACGGCCCATACTCACTCCACGAACACCCACACTGGTTCCACGCAAACATCCACTCTTCTAAAGGTACGAAAAAGGAGACGAGAATTTAAACTAACCTCATTTAACCTCATTACAGACTCAAAATCAAGGTGTCAACAGTCCATAGCAGTTCTCAAACACTCACACTGACGCCTCGTAAACATCCACTCTTCTAAAGGTACGAAAAAGGTAGCGAGAGTTTAAACTATATATAACCTCATTTAACCTCTTTACAGACTCAAAATCAAGGTGTCAACAGTTCATAGCAGTTCTCAAACGCCCACATTGACGCCTCGTAAACATCCACTCTTCTAAACGTATGAAAAAGGTAGCGAGAGTTTAAACTATATATAACCTCATTTAACCTCTTTACAGACTCAAAATCAAGGTGTCAACAGTCCATAGCAGTTCTCAAACACTCACACTGACGCCTCGTAAACATCCACTCTTCTAAAGGTATGAAAAAGGTAGCGAGAGTTTAAACTATATATAACCTCATTTAACCTCATTACAGACTCAAAATCAAGGTGTCTACAGTCCATAGCAGTTCTCAAACACCCACATTAACCCCACACACACATCCACTCTCGTATATTTTTTCTATTCTTCTTTCTTCACTCCTCAAGGTACAAAGAGGACAGATACACAGGAGGGCAGGCAACCAAGCGAGCCCGTTCACCTTGGCGTGTTTATCAGGGAGGAAGTAAAAGAGGGAATAATGGCATACTTCCTTGGGCGCCTTCTCTTCACGCCAACGCACGGCAGAGTAATGACAGAAAAACAGAAGGTAGAGCAGACCCATATTTCTTTCCCGAACCCTTCCATCTTTTCTTTTTCTTCTTCTTCTTCTTCTTCTTGGTCTTCTTGTTCTTGCTCTTGTTTTTCTTTTTCTTTTTGTTCTTGTTCGTCTTCTTCTTCTTCTTCTTCTTCTTCTTCCTACTCCTCCTCCTCCTCATTGCAACACTATGAAAGCTAAATAAAAACAGACCTAATTTTATCACCTGTCCCCTCCTCCTCCTCCTCCTCCTCCTCTTCCCACACGTTAGGTAGCACCATAAAAAAAACACAGCAAACCAAATAAAAACAAAACCTCAATCCTTCACCTATTTCCCTCCTCCTCCTCCTCCTCCTCTTCCTCTTCCTTCTTAACCTAAACAGTAAACAAATGCATCTAAATAAAGCACACCCGTTTCGACACCTTCCCCCTCCTTCCTCCCTCACTGTAGCTCCGCGGGGGTTTGTTTGCGAGTGTCACAGGCGAAGTCAGTGACCCAGATGCTTCGTTACCGTGTGGCGCCGAATATTGTGGGGAGCAAGATTTAGCTATACGCCCCCAGCTTCCATCCCCCTCGTCCTCCTTCTCCTTCTTCTTCTCCTTCTCCTCCTCCGCCCTCTCTTCTTCCTTCTCCTCGCTCCCAGCTTTCGTTCCCTTGGTCCTCCTTCTTTTCCTTCTAATTCTCCTTCTCCGCCCTCTTTTCTTCCTTTCATGTCTCCTTCGTCTCCCCGCCCCCAGCTTTCGTCCCCTTCCTTTTCCTCCTCCTCCTTTTCCTTCTTCTTCTCTTCCCTCGAGTTTTGTCCGCATAGTCATTCTTCTCTTCCTCCTCCTCCATTTCCTTCTTCTTCTCCATTTCCTTCTTCTACTCCTCCTTTTTCTTTCTCTACTTCCTGTTCTTGATCTCCTTTTCTTGTTTTTCTTCTCATTCTTCTCCTCCTCTTCCTCCTCCTCCTCCTCCACCTCCTCCGACCCTCCAACGCAACCAATAAACAGGGCTATCAAAACAAAACAGCTACACACACACACACACACACACACTTCTTCACGGTACGTACGACTGTAAAATGTTGATAAGAAAAACGTGGGACGGGATGAGAAAAAGGAAGGTAAAAAAGGGAAAGAAAAAGAAAAAAAGAACGAAGGAAAGGAAGGAAGGAGGGAAGGAAGGAGGGAATTAAGAGAAGGAAGGAAAGGGGCTGATGGCAGGAAGGAAGTGGCAAATTGGGAGGCCAGAGGAAAAGAAAGGAAAAAAAAATAATGCGTCTGGGAATGGGAAAGTTGATGGAAAGGAAAATGGGAAGAGAGGAAGCCAGGTGAACTGAGGTATTTGATCATGATTATATCCACACCTGTTCAGTACATGTTTTTCCCTTACCTCACACACCTGTAGCTCTCTCTCTCTCTCTCTCTCTCTCTCTCTCTCTCTCTCTCTCTCTCTCTCTCTCTCTCTCTCTCTCTCTCTCTCTCTCTCTCTCTCTCTCTCGACAAAATGACATATTAGGAAATTCTTGAGAGGCGGGAATCAGAGCGCGTACACACACACACACACACACACACACACACACACACACACACACACACACACACACACACACACACACACACACACACACACACACAGGTGGATGTCAAAAGGAAGGTATGTAAGCAGAGCAAATATTTTATGAGAGAGAGAGAGAGAGAGAGAGAGAGAGAGAGAGAGAGTATAAAGAAGGCTGGAAAGGCAAGATAAATAAAAGAGGGGAAGGAGTTCACTGGAGTGTAAAGAGGAGGAGGAGGAGGAGGAGGAGGAGGAGGCATAGGATGTGTCTGTATACATTCTCCCTTCCTCTCAGTGTCCCATCCTCCTCCTCCTCCTCCTTCAGCCATGACGTCATTGTAAGCTTAAGGACACAACCATTTTTCTTCTTTTTCTTCTTCTTTCGAAAATTATTTAAGGGAAACGAAGTGGATGGAAAATGGACGAGAATTTGATGGGGAAGGAAGGGAAGGGAAGGGCAGGGGAGGAAGGAAAGAGAAGGGCAGGGAAGGGAAGGGCAGGGAAGGGAAGGGCAGGGATGGGCAGGAGAGGAAGGAGAGGGAGGGGATAGACAGGGGAGGAAGGAAAGGGAAGGGAGGGGCAGGGAAAGGAATATTAGGTAGTAGTAGTAGAAGTAGTTGTAGTAGTAAGTAGTAATAAGTAGTAGTAGTAGTAGTAGTAGTAGTAGTAGTAGTAGTAGTAGTAGTAGTGACAAGTGTTTACGTTCCTTCAAATACCTATCTTTTTAACATACCAATCAGCTTAGCCATTCGTACCCTCAACATACCACGAAACCCCGTCCTTTTATATACCATTAATTTTAACGCTCCCATTTCCCTCTTTTTATAATCCTTGCCATTAGTTCTCCTTTCTCCTTCCTTTCTTTGTTCTCGCCCTACATGAAACACCTGTATACACTCTTGATAACCCTCGCCATTATTATTCCTTTCTCCTTTCCTTTCTTCCTCTTTTTGTTAATAAACCAAACACGTGTGCACTCTTGATAACCCTCGCATTAGTTTCCTTTCTTCCTTTTTTTCTCCTTTTCTTTTTGTTCATAAACCAAACACGTGTTCACTCTTGATAACCCTCGCATTAGTTTTCCTTTCTCCTTCCTTTCTTCCTTTTTTCTCCTTTTCTTTTTGTTCATAAACCAAACACGTGTTCACTCTTGATAACCCTCGCATTAGTTTTCCTTTCTCCTTCCTTTCTTCCTTTTTTCTCCTTTTCTTTTTGTTCATAAACCAAACACGTGTACACTCTTGATAACCCTCACATTAGTTCCCCTTTCTTCTTTCCGTTCTCCCTCATTTTTGTAATTTTCTTTTTCCTTTCTCCTTTTTTTTCGTCCATATACCAAACACCTGTGGATTCTTGATAACCCTTCGCCATTAGATTCCCTTCCTCCTTCCTTTCTTTGTTCATTTTCTTTTCCCTTTCTCCTTTTTTTCGTCCATATACCAAACACATGTGGATTCTTGATAACCCTTCGCCATTAGATTCCCTTTCTCCTTCCTTTCTTTGTTCCAGTCCACATACCAAACACCTGTACACACACACACACACACACACACTATTAATCCCCTCTTTCTTTTATTTTTACAGCAAGGGAGGGAGCTAAAGGTCAAAGAGACAAGAACAGCAAAAAACCCTCTAGACGCTGCTCGGACAGAGAAAAACAAAAGAAAAGAGAACGGGAAGCCAGAAGAGAGGTCAATTACGGGTGGAGAGGCGTCTTGATACTCTCCTCGTGAAAGCGTTCAAGTCGTAGGCAGGAGGAATACAGACGAAGGAAGACTGCTCCAGAGTGTACCAGGGGAAGGGATAAAAGAGTGAAGATGCTGGTTCCTTCCCTTCCTTTCCCCTCCTTTCGCTTCCCTTCCCTTCCCTTCCCTTCCTCTCCTTTCCCTTCCCTTCCCTTCCCTTGCCCTCAAAATATACGCACAAACCACTTCAGGAATCGCTATAAAAAGTCTAATGATAATAAAAATGCTTCGTCTTCATCAGGTCGAGACACGCGTACTCAGACCCACGTTGGCGTCAGCTGGCGGATGTTTGATTGCCTTGGTGCGGCGACCCCGGGCCAGTGATCTCAGACGCTCTCGGCACCCACAACAATCACTCCCCGAGGCCATAAAGGAGATGAATCGGGTTCCCATGAAGTCCAGCAATGGTTGAGAATATGACCGAAGAAGTGTTCGTTTCTCATTCTTCTCATCCTCCAAGTTAGTTAGTAAGGGCAAAAGCACAAGTCGGGTTCCCATGAGTGTTTTCCCCGTTCATGGTGCAGAAGAGTGCTTGTCAAACTATCCTTAGGCTCATAAAACTACCCATGGACACACTAACACAACGACGAAAGCCTTGTCATTTGTGGGTATGTGAGTCCAGCAATGGTTGAGAATATGGACCGAAGAAGTGTTCGTTTCTCATTCTTTCTCATATCTCCGCAAGTTAGTATTTCCAAAGGGCACAAAGATAATCCGTCGGGTTCTAATGAGTGTTTTCACGTTCATGGTGCAGAAGAGTGCTTGTCAAACTCTCCCAAGGCTCATAAAACTACCCATGGACACACTAACACAACCTCGACGAAAGCCTTGTCATAATATGTGGATGTGTGAGTCCCGCAATGGTTGATAATATGGACCCAGGGAACGCTGGTTATGTGGGGTTCATCGTCCTCGCCTCCCACCGGGGCCACTGACCTCTTGTGCGGCTGTCAGGGCTGGGAGGAGGACGAAAAGGAGGGGGGCGAGGAGGAGGAGGAGGACTTGAAGTGGGGTACAGGTGGAGGTGGAGAACAAGGACAAAGGAGGAGAATTAGAAGAACGAGAACAAGAGTCAGAAGAGCAAAAAGAAAAGGGGAGCGAGTATAAGTATGATGATGATGGTGATGATGATGGTGATGATGGTGGTGGTGGTGATGATGATGATGATGATGATGATGATGATGAGGAGGAGGAGGAGGAGGAGGAGGACTAGAAGAGGGGTGAAGGCCGAGGTGGAGGAAGAGGACAAGGACAAAGAAGAAGAAAAACAGGAACAAAATGCAGAAGGAAAAATGAAAATTAAATAAACGTAGAAATAAGTGACGATTTATGATAATGATGGAAAAGAAGAACAAGAACGAGAACAGGAGAGAAATGAAGCGTATACCCAAATCACAAGGAGCATGAACATGAAGAACAAGAAGTACAAGAGCAAACACAAGAAGAACAAGAAGAGAAAGAACAAGGAGAAAAGGAGAAAACGAGGAAAGATATAAAACGAAACGCGAGGGGGAGGAAAAGACGAGGACAAAACAAGAAATAGGACTAGGGAAAGGATGTGCTACCAGCCTCTTGCAGACTCCTTATGTTCTTTGGTACGTTCTTCTTATCCCTTCCCGTCCCTTCCCTTCCCTCCCCTTCCCTTTCCTTTCTCCCCTGCCCTTCCCTTTCCTTCCCGTCCCTCCCCTGCCCTTCCCTTTCCTTCCCTCCCGTCCCTCCCCTGCCCTTCCCTTTCCTTCGTCCCCTGTCCTTTCCTTCCTCCCCTTCCCTTCCCTTCCCTTCCCTTCCCTTTCCTTTCCTTCCTCTCCTGTCCTTTCTTCCTCCCCTGCCCTTCCTTTTCCTTCCTCTCCTGCCCTTTCCTTCCCTTCCCTTTCCTTCCTCTCCTGCCCTTTCCTTTCCTTCCTCCCCTGGCCTTTCCTTCCCTTCCCTTTCCTTTCTCCCCTGCCCTTCCCTGTCCTTCCCTTTCCTTCCTCCCCTGCCCTTCCCTTTCCTTCCTCTCCTGCCCTTTCCTTCCTCCCCTCCCCTTCCCTTCCCTTCCCTTTCCGTCTTTTTTTTTTCTCTATCCCTTCTTACACTTTATTTTCTTTTAGTCTTTATTCCTTCTTGCACTTTTCTTTCCCTTTTCTTTCATTCTTTGTTCCTTTTTTGCACATTCCTTTTTTCTTTTTCTTATCCAACTCCGACACTTATTTGCATGGACTATATAGGAATGAACACGGACATAGTTAGCGAGACTGTTCCCCCCACGGCTACCACACTACACTACACGAAGGTAAGGCGAAGAAAGGCGAGCAGAACAGATTAACAGAGCTGGAGGCCACTAAGCAACATAACGCAGAGATCACCGTCCAAGTAATATCGATGGAAAAAGAAGAGGCAATGTTCTTATGTTCTTAGGTCCCAAGTTCGCGATGATGCTACGAGGGAAAAGGAAAGCGAGAACAGATTACCAGAACTCGAGGCCACCCAGAGATCACAGTCCAAGCAATATCGATGGGAAAAGAAGAGACAATGTTCTTATATGTTCTTAAGTCCCAAGTTCGCGGTGATGCTACGAGGGAAGGCGAAGAAAGGCGAGCAGAACAGATTAACAGAATTCAGGGCCACTAAGTTACGTAAGGCAGAGATCACAGAGTCCAACCAAAATCGATGAAAAAGAGGAGACTATCTTGCCAACTGACGTGAAAGGGGGTAGAGGAGGAGGAGGAAAAAGGAAGTCGGGGTATGGGGAAACAGGGAAGAGGGGGATGGGGAAATGAGGGGAAGAGGGACAGATGTATAGAGGCTAACATAGATGAGAGAGAGAGAGAGAGAGAGAGAGAGAGAGAGAGAGAGAGAGAGAGAGAGAGAGTACTACCTACAAACAGTACCACATAACGGCCGTCACCAAGAAGCTTTACGACTTCACACACACACACACACACACACACACACGTACACCAGAGTTGGAAAAAATCATGTGTTGGAGAGAGAAAGAGAGCGAGGTGGTCACAAAGGTTAAGCCGTAGCATCAGTCATCCATCACACTATACACTTTTACAAATACGGAAATCCCTCGTACAAGGACGTATATATAAGTGCTGCCCTGACTTAAGTGGGCGAGGAGAGCCAGAGGTGAGTACGAACGGGTTTACATAACGTACCGGCGATCACGACTTCGGACCCAATATGAGTCACTCCACTGAACGTTTTTTGCCGAACGCCTTTTTCTTTTTCGGGGTGACCAGGAGCGAACTTCAAACTTCCTCCCCTCCCCTCCCTCCCTTCCCACACACACCTTGTCCATTTGCTGACGTCAACGCTTTCAAGAGGGTCTATATTTTATTTTTAATGCATAACTAAAGAAAGTATAATTTTGGAGAGAATGGAAAGAAAGACATGATGAGCTTGAAGCCGCCTCCATCCACTGTCCATTTGCTGACGTCAACGCTTACAAGAGGGTCAGTATTTTTCTTTTTAATGCATAACTAAAGAAAAAAAGTATAATTATGGAGAGAATGGAAAGAGAGACATGGTGAGTTTGAAGCCGTCTCCATCCACTGTCCATTTGCTGACGTCAACGCTTACAAGAGGGTCAGTATTTTTCTTTTTAATGCATAACTAAAAAAAGAAAGTAGATATAATTATGGAGAGAATGGAAAGAAAGATAGGTCTGAATTTTCTTTTTTAATAACTGAGTTTGAAGCCGTCTCCATCCACTGTCCATTTGCTGACGTCGACGCTTTCAAGAGGGTCAGTATTTTTCTTTTTAATGCATAACTAAAAAAAGAAAGTAGATATAATTATGGAGAGAATGGAAAGAAAGACATGATTTTGAAGCCGTCTCCATCCACTGTCCATTTGCTGACGTCAACGCTTACAAGAGGGTCTGAATTTTTCTTTTTAATGCATAACTAAATAAAAAAAGTATAATTATGGAGAGTATGGAAAGAGAGACATGGTGAGTTTGAAGCCGTCTCCATGCAAACACTGTCCATTTGCTGACGTCGACGCTTTCAAGAGGGCGATTTTTTTTTTTTAATGCATAACTAAAGAAAAAAAGTATAATTATGGAGAGTATGGAAAGAGAGACATGGTGAGTTTGAAGCCGTCTCCATCCACTGTCCATTTGCTGACGTCGACGCTTTCAAGAGGGTCAGTATTTTTCTTTTTAATGCATAACTAAAGAAAAAAGTATAATTATGGAGAGTATGGAAAGAGAGACATGGTGAGTTTGAAGCCGTCTCCATCCAAACACTGTCCATTTGCTGACGTCAACGCTTACAAGAGGGTCTGAATTTTTCTTTTTAATGCATAACTAAAGAAAAAAAGTATAATTATGGAGAGTATGGAAAGAGAGACATGGTGAGTTTGAAGCCGTCTCCATCCACTGTCCATTTGCTGACGTCGACGCTTTCAAGAGGGTGATTTTTTTTTTTTTTAATGCATAACTAAAGGAGAAAGAAAGTATAATCATGGAGAGAATGGGAAGAAAGCCGTGAGGAGTTTCAAGCCCCCTCCGTCCAACTTTGACCATCTTCCGGCTCCTCAGTCAATTAACTCGAAATATAAAATAATAAAAAATGCAAAATAATACAAATAAAATAAAATAACACTCAATGAGCTTCTTAATGGAGGAATGTCAGGGGGAATGTCAGTTATTCTTTCATATTTTATTTTATTTTATTGTTTTCCTTGAGCTGTTTCCTTTCCTCTAAAAAATTATATATCACCCATTTCCGACTCCTCGCACACCAAGCGGCCCCAAGATTAAAATAAACGAAATGTCCCGAACTGAATCCTTCTAAAAAGTCAATTCGCCGCTTTAAAAATATATATACAACCCTCCATTACGTAATTATCCTCATTCCAAACCTGTTACTGGTCCTGATAACCTCAACAGCGTGAAGAGACGAGCCAGTTTGCGATACTTATAAAAAAATAAATACTAGCAATTGACTCTTCAAAAAATCCAAATTCACAAGTCTTAAATACATCCTGTTTTACGTAACTGAACCGTTATCACCTCCACCCTCCTATTACTGTAAAATAAAGACGAACAAATTGCTTTAATGACGACGGAGTGTAGCGTAACAAAATAATCTTTACACATCGCTAATATTCAAGGGTCTGAAGCCACTCACCCAGGGACATATTCTTAAATTTCGGCACCCAAGCACACACGTTTGCCAAGGGTTTCGTAGGTGCTGCAGGCATTTCCAGGAGTAGTTTTATGACCCTGGTGGTAGTCTGACCATTCTTCTGAACCAGGAGTAGTTTTATGACCAGGAGTAGTTTTATGACCCTGGTGGTAGTCTGACCATTCTTCTGTACCAGGAGTAGTTTTATGACCAGGAGTAGCTTTATGACCCTGGTGGTAGTCTGACCATTCTTCTGAACCAGGAGTAGTTTTATGACCAGTAGTTTTATGACCCTGGCGGTAGTCTGACCATTCTTCTGAACCAGGAGTAGTTTTATGACCAGTAGCTTTATGACCCTGGTGGTAGTCTGACCATTCTTCTGAACCAGGAGTAGTTTTATGACCAGTAGTAGTTTTATGACCCCGGTGGTAGTCTGACCATTCTTCTGAACCATGAACCTCAAAAACACGTATTAGAACCCGACTTGTCTCCTTTGCGGCCCCACGAACGCAAAAACAAACACTCATGAGAACACGGCATTTGGAAATAGTTGATGTGAGGTGAAAACGTCTGAAAATACCGACTTCAACACTAAACATACCTACAGGTCGGCGCTAAGAGTAAAGCATTGAATTTGACTACTTTTCCCCTTCCCCTTCTTCCAGGTAATCGAGATCACTTTATAAATTCCTACCACAAGTCTAAGCTGTACATACGACGAGTACTAAATTGACCAAGCAGATTCCCCTTTCCGCCTCCCTTCCAGCCTGACCTATAACAAACCAACTATCTTTAAATTTAAAACCAACACGAACGTCAATGTCAACCCGAGCCATACAAATAGGGAGGCATTGAACTTGACCGAGCCTTCACTCTTCTCCTTCCCCTCTAACTCCACCTCCTCCCCACCCTGACGTACGGTATATATAACAAACCAACTATCTTGAAGTAACACCATCGCCTATGTCAACCAGAGTCATACATAAGGACGAGGCTTCAAAAATAGGGAGGCATTGAACTTGACCGAGCCTTCACCCATCTCCTCCTCCTCCCCTTCTTCACGGCCTGGCACGAAACTGTGTGTGTCTTCACGGTACACGCCACCACCACCACCACCACCACCAGCTGCGCCTAGGCTCAAAAATACCCCATAGTCCGCCCTGCCTCCTTTACCCACACCAAACCACCTCAAGCTGGACAAAGACTCAGGGGGTGCTTATATAAACTGAACGTTGGCCTCGGTCCCTCAGCAACGGTGTATAGATGATTAAATAAGTAGGTAATAAAATAAAAGAAACACACTATATATATACCTACCTAGCCAGCGAGTCTCACCCATGACACACACACACACACACACACACACACACACACACACACACACACACACACACACACTGGACAAAGACTTCACGCTGGCTATGAATTGGACAGAGACAGTAAGAAATAAATGTAGAGTGATGTTAATGCTTTCTTTTTTTTCCTGTTTTCTTTTTTACATTCTCTCCCCCCCCCCCCTTTTTTTGCAGGGATAGTTTCTTTGGGGTTATTTTTTCTGCTCTTGGTCCATCTCCTTGGCCGTATAAAATCAATCAATCAATCAATAATAATAACGCTTTTAACGGTTTGGACACGTGACGAGAGAGAGAGAGAGAGAGAGAGAGAGAGAGTGCCAAAAACGGTGGTGCCACGTGTACCTCGGAAGTGACGGCACCCACTTAACCCGTCACTTCCCAGCTAGTCTCCCACCCACTCACCTATGCAACCTGTCACTCAAATGCCCTATTAATCATCCATCCAACCAGTCAACCAGCCAGTTACCCATTCAACCAGTCAGTCATCAGTCATCTACCCAGCAAGTCACTCAGCCAGTTACTCAACCAACCAGTCAACCAGTCAGCCAACCCAGACACCAACTTAACCAGCACCCAAGTACCAAACCAGTCAACCAGTCAGTCAGTCTCCAAGCGAATCAGACATCCCTCAAGCAAGTTAACCAGTCAGCAAGTCTCCCAGCCAGTCAGTCAACCTTCAAGCTAGTCACCCAGTCAGTCAGTCTCTTAGCCAGTCAATCATCCCTCAGGCCACTCAGCCAGTAAGTCGCCAACCCAACCAGTCCGTCAGTCTTCAAGCCACTCAACCAGTCCATCAGTTTTCAAGCCACTCAACCAGTTCCTCAGTCTCCCAACCAGTCAGTCATCCATCTTATCAACAAACCCGTTAACCACTTCCCCAAACATTCACCCACCTCTTTAGCCAGCCAGCCACCCCATCACTCACACCAATCCCAGCCCTCTCCTCCCCCCTCCCCAATGTGGCTGACGCAACGCCATTACCCCTGGCCCAATGCCCTCGGCCGTGGGGACAGATGGGTTCACTGGCTGCCTTGCCCTCTCCCTGTCTTCTGTGCATTAGGGAAACCCGCTGCCAAGAGTCAATGGGCGGCTTTCAAGGCTAAAGGGTTGGCAGAGAAAGAGAGAGAGAGAGAGAGTTGGAAAGTTTCGTTTAGTCGGCGCAACATCTGTGGTCATATGCCGGAGAGAGACAGAAGGGGAACGAATTATAGGAGAAGGGAACAGATACCAGGATACGGGACACAACAACCGATTAATACTTGGTACACATTCACTGCTGGGTGGACAGGGGCGTAGGGTATTGGAAAAGCCGCCCAAATTTTTCCACTCCGCCCGGGAATCGAACCCGGGCTCTCTAGGTTGAGAGCCGAGTGTGCTAACCACTGCACCACGAAGCCCCCAGGGGAGAGAGAGAGAGAGAGAGAGAGAGAGAGAGAGAGAGAGAGAGAGAGACTAATGTTAGAGACGTAAGCAAAGAAACAAATATACAGACAGACAGAGACAGAGACGGCAAAAAAAATAAAAAAATAAAAATTAAGTCAAAGGAAATTAATATCATAAGAGAGAGAGAGAGAGAGAGAGAGAGAGAGAGAGAGAGAGAGAGAGAGAGAGAGAGAGAGAGAGAGAGAGAGAATGGGTGCATTGATCTTTATTTAATAGAGAAAAGGAACGACGCAGCAAGCTTAAGTCAAGGTCACACTCCGTACAACGATACGTATTAACACACACACACACACACACACACACACACACACACACACGGACAAGGGAAAGCTATGAGCGTCCTCCGAGGGCACGTGTCCGAAACAAAGACGGCCATAAAGATAAAAAAGAAGGAAAAGAAAAAGAAAGAAGGCCCTGATGAAGGATAGGGAGCTGGGCGGTGGTGGTGGAGGTGGGGATAGAGAGAGAGACAAAAAGAAAATGCAAGAAATGAGAGAAGAAAAAGAAGAAGGAAAGAAAGAAAAAAAGGAAGAAAGGAAAGGGAAAGAAAAGTGAGTGAAGGAATAGAGAAAAAAACAAAATAAAGTGTAAGAAGGGACGAAGAAAGAAAGAAAAAGAAGGGATAGAGAAATAATATAAAAAAAAAAGAAATTGTGCAAGAAAATAAAAAAAAATAAAAAATGAAGAAAGTAAGTGAAAGGAGACAAAAAAAGCAAGAAAAGGAAAGTACAAGAGACAAAAAAAGAGGAAAAGGAGGAAAATAAGTGCTAGAAAAAACAAAAAAGCAAGAAAAAGGAAAGAAAAGTACAAGACAAAAAAAGAGGAAAAGGAGGAAAGTAAATGCAAGAAAAGACAAAGAAAGAAAAAAAAAGTAAATGAAAGAAGGGATAAAAAATAAAGAAAAAATAAGAAAGTAAGAACAAAAATAAAGAAAGAAAAAAAGAAAAAAGAAGATAGTACAAAGAAAACAAGAGAAAAGAAAGTGCAAGAAGATAAAAAAAATAATGAGAAACGAAAAGTGATGATGGTGGACGCTAAAGGAGGTGGTGATGGTGGCAGATGATGGTGGTGGTGGCAGATGATGGTGGTGGTGGTGGTGATGGTGGCAGACGATGGTGGTGATGGTGGTGGTGGTGGTGATGGTGGCAGACGATGGTGGTGATGGTGGTGGTGGTGGTGCATGGTACTGGAGGGGGTTAGAGGGTAGCAGTGAGGGGGAGGGGGGGGGTTAGGGGTAAGGTCATCAGGGGTCACACAAGAGATAAGGGTCCATCCTACCACACATCCCATGACCATCTGTATGACCTAACACGCCCGGGGGAAGGAACAGAAGGAGGAGAAGGATGCCGCCTATGACCGCTGCGTATGAGTGATAAAAGATGATTGTGTGTGCCAATTAGTACGCACCCATACTCCAATTAGTACGCACACCAGAGGGAGGGATGAGGTAGATGTCGCCTCCTTGGCAGCTGCTCAGGAAAGGAAAGTACAGACAAAAACAACGCAAAGAAGAGAAAAGAAAGGAAAAGGAAGGGAAAGGAAGGGACTAAAGGAAGGAAGGAAGGAGGAAATACGAAAGAAGGAAAGGAAGGAAGGAAATACGAAAGAAGGACAGGAAGGGAATTACCAAAGGACGAGAGGGACAGAGAGGAATAAAGGAAGGGGAGTGAAGGGCAGGCAGACAGACAGGAAGGGGGGTTACTGTCTGGGTTTAAAAATGTACACTTGCCAATTTATACGCACCCTCACTCCAATTCGTACGCACACCAAAGGGAGTATATAGAAGTACCGTGCCTACTGCCTTGAAAACTTGAATCGAGGCAAAGCACTAAGGGCCTCAAACCTTTTGGACCCCCAGCACACATATTTGACACGCTTTCCTTTGGAGTTTTAGGTATTTCCGGGGGTAGTTTAATGGCCCTGGTGGTAGTTTGACTCTTCCTCAATGCTATGAGTGTGAAAAAGCACTCATGAAAACCCAACTGATCTCCGTTTTGACCTTTGGAAATTGTTGATGTGAGAGGTGGAAGCGTCTGAGAATACCGATATAAACCACACACCCACACACACACACACAAAGTTCCTTCATTCTCCTCCTTTGCCTCATCTTCCTCCATGTTAACAGTGAGACGGAAATAGGCACCGACGCCACGCGCAGCTATTACGTATGCCCTCAACTTTACCTATTTCCCGATATCGCCAAGTAACTCCACACAAAGTTCTCTCGTTCCCATTCCTCCGCCTCCTCTTCCTCAGTGTTGACAGGTTTGAGGTCGACTGACAGAACGAGAACGAGAAGGAGGAGGAGTAGGAGGAGGTGGTGGGAGAGGGAGTCCATATTCCATTCTGTTCTCGTTTCTCATCACTCGTAACACAGCAAACACGGCCGCCGCCCAACACTCCGCACGCCCAGCACATCGCCGTAGGGGTCCGCGGCGTGTATATCTGTCTCGACCCTCACACTTTGGCTCACTCGCTGCTCGCCTCGCCCGCCGACCCCAACACAGACACTCTTGATGCGGGCGGCGAGAGGTACACTCGACCCAGCGGACCTTCCACTCACCAGCAAACGTTTGCCATCAACGTAACGCAGCAACACCCTCGACCCTGGGACCAGATGGTGAATCAGCGGGGTTGCCACACACCACCCGCCGCCGCCTGCCTCTGACATGGCCCTCCTTCCCTCCGTCAGATTATCCGTACCTTTTGCAGGCTTTTATGGGGTGAGCGACATCATATGTGAGGCTTACGTCTTCCCAAGGTATTTGCTACGCGCGCGCACGTGTGTGTGTGTGTGTGTGTGTGTGTGTGTGTGTGTGTCAACTCTCCATGAGGGTCAGTGTGCCTGAGCGACAGTTGGCGTTAATCACGTCCCTTTAATCAAGCTGCTTTCACCTGGCACTCGTGCAGTCCTTCCCAAATAGAAGCACTGATGATGGCACCCGCGGGGGGTGGGGGGATTGCGTGCACGGACGCCCACGCAGGTGTCGCATGCCCTGCGCCCCGCAGCCCCACCCCACCGATCTGCGCCCCGCAGCCCCACCCCACCGATCTGCGCCCCGCTCACGCCGCCCTCGCGGTCGGGGCCGTGCCGAGGCTTCCCGCCCCCCGTAGCGCAGGAACAGTGCTGGCGCGGAACGGCGGCGGGGCAGGTGGCGGCAGGAGGGGACAGACAGGTCAAGGCGCCACGGGGACGGGACGGGACCGCTGCCACGAGGCCAGTGACCCCGCGTTTCTCTGCTACCACCCACGATCCCACCCCACCCCACCCAGTCCCGGTGCCCACACCTGGCCCCGCCACCCACTGGCACGCGCCTCCTGCCGCTCCTCGCGCCCTCCAGAGACCCTTGTGTGTCGCCTCCACGCAGGCAGCACACCCTCAGACACCATCCAGGGACACACGCGGCAGGGAGCGGCTGGGGCGGCACTTCCAGTGACAGCTGGGGCGGTACGGTGCCCCGCCAGGGTGACCCGCGGCCACCCCTGCCTGGCCGGCGCCCTGCACCGAGGACCACCTTGCCGCGCCGCCTCGCGCCAGAGGTACACACGGAACTGCCTGGACCAGGAATGCCGCCGCGGAGGGCCGTAACCTGCACCAATAAATACCGTCACGGGAAGAGAAACAAGCTGTGGTAGCATTTCTCACACGAAAATAACAAATATTTACGTTGATCATTAATGATTCATGAGGAGGGTGACCCCGTTACGAGCCAGAGAGATCCGGATATCTGATGATGTTTGGCGGCGAGGACACGCGGGGCGAGGACAGGTGGGACAACACCTGTGGGGCAGCAGGTGCACAGCAAATTCGCTCAGCCATCGGTGAGTGGTGCAGCGTACATTACTCCCATACAAGGCGGACGCACCGCCCCGAGCCGCCTTTAGGCCGAGGCAGCAGCTGCCGCCATCCCCATTAGTGTCCAGCTGGAGGCGTGAAGGAGAGTTTCAGCCTCACAAAAACTAACGAAAGCAACAGTCAAGGCGCATGACGCGGTGAGTCACCCCACGCTCGCCTCGCAACTCTCGGCTCCTCACACTAATACATTTAATGGCGAGAGGCAAACGACTTCCTCTTCCTCGGCAAGGCAGAAATCACAGCTTCCCGCGTCAACGCCCGCCCCGACGCGGCGCTCAGGGCTAGACACGCCTCGACCTACACGGAGAGGATGAGCGGATGAAAAGCGGCGTTACGGGTGGACAACCAGACCCATCCTCGCTCTCTCCCTCACCTTTCCTCGCTCTCTCCCTCACCCTTCCTCGCTCTCTCCCTCACCCTACTTCACCCCTCCTCACTCACTCCTTCATTCTAGCTTCCCCTTCCTTATGCTGCCTCACGCCCTCCCTCATTGCACCCTTCCACACTCCCTCAATATCTTACTCTTCCTCACCCTCCATCATCACTTCACCCTGCCCCCCTTCCTCATCACCTGCCCCACTCCCCCTCCTTCCCTCCTTCCCTCGGTGCCTTGCGAGCTAAATCACTACACAGGCTTCCTTACACGTCTTCCTTCAACGCCTTAAGGGGGTCACAGGTGTCACGTGAGTGCTTGTAACAGGTGAGATTGGCGCACCTGTTGTGAGGGGCAGGGGGGAGGGAGGGAGGGGAAGGGGAGAAAAAGTGAAAATAGGGAAGGGGGAGGGGGTGGTAGTGATGGTGGTGGTGGTAGGGGAGGTGAGTTTCGCCATCACCACCACCACCACCACCACCACCATCATCACCACCACCACCACCACCACCACCACCACCACCATCATCACCACCACCACCACCACCACCACCACCTGTTTCTGACACATTGCCGGTATATCGTGTTTGTTTTCTCCTCTCTTTCGCATTTACTCACCCACGAACGGCAAAAAAAAAACACTACAAGCTTTCATAACCCACTTACAACCCTCTCTCTCCCGCCTCGCCTCACCAACGCCCCAGAACTTAAGACAGAAGCCAACCACCCACCCTTCTGCCTGCCCCCCACACCCCGTCCCCCCTTCGTCAGGTTACTACCAAACACGGTGCTCACCCCAACACTGAGATATACCGTGACCTCAGGAGACAAGCGACTTTCACAGACTTGATCAACCTGGCACCACGGACGAATAGGTGGACAGGTAGAGCCATAGGGTCGTATTTTAAAACATTTCGTCGCCCAAGTTCACATAGTTGACATGGCTTTCGTAGGAGCTGTAAGCCTTACCAGGGGTAGTTTTATGACCCTAGTGGTAGTTTGACCCTTCTTCTGTGCCATGAACCTTAAAAACACTCATTAAAACCCGATTGATCCCCTCTTTGACCTTTAGAAATAGTTGATGTGAGAAGCGATGGGGTCTTAAAATACAGCCCACAGTCTTACACTTGTATTATCAAACGTTTGAAGCTCTTGTGACGAACGTTTTTCAGGGCCAGAGAGGAGCTACGTTGGGTTGTCATGAGTGTCGTTCTCGTTCACAGCGCGGAAGCTTTCCAAAACTACCGCCAGGCTCAGGCAACCACCCACAGAAACCACGACAACTTCCGCGGGAGTCTTTTGAAATGGATGGACTAAGCCTTTGAGGTGTCTGATAATATGGACCTTATACCTTTCGGCGCCCAAGCACACACACTTACGCACATCTATCATGACTTTCGTGTGAGTTATGAGCCTTTCCATGGGTAGTTATCTGACCCTGGTGGTAGTCTCACAAAGCCTCTGTACCATGAACGTAGAAACAACTCACGAGAACCCGATCAATTTCGTTAGAGTTGTTTGGGGGCCTTTCCATGGGTAGTTATCTGACCCAAGTGGTAGTCTGACAAAGCTTCTAAACCATGAACGTAGAAACAACACTCACGAGAACCCGATCAATTTCGTTAGAGTTGTTTGGGGGCCTTTCCATGGGTAGTTATCTGACCCTGGTGGTAGTCTGACAAAGCTTCTATACCATGGACGTAAAAGGAATACTCATGACAACCCGATCAATCTCCTTTTCGGCCTTTGGAAAGAGTTGATGTGAGAGTCGGAAGCGTCTGAGAAAACCGACCCAGTAAACTGCGCTCCCTTCCCCCATGAAAGTTGGAAAGTTTCGTTTAGTCGGCGCAACATCTGTGGTCATATGCCGGAGACAAACAGAAGGGGAAGGAATTAAAGAACGGAACAAATCCCAGGTGATGGGACACAACCCCCGATTAATACCGGGTACCCATTCACTGCTCCTCACCCCATGATCGCCTTATAGCGTAGATATAATAGGTGGTGCCGATGGAGGTTCAGCGCTCTCTCAAACAGCCTAGCCAGCCACAAACATCCGGATCTTACCTTGGCATGGTGACCGGCAGTGACAGGCATCAAAATTAATCTTTAGTGAAAATATGAATCAAAAGTGTTCATTCAAGTCACGGCAGCTCCCCCTGCTTCCTGATACGCTGTGCCCAGGTAAAAGTCAAGCAAGGTGAGTCACACTGCCACACGTATATGAATGAAAAAAATGAATTCATGAGTGTTCATTTAAACCACATAATCTTCTTTTTCCTCTTCCTAATACGGTAAAGAGGTAGACGAGGTGAGGCCAGGTAGAGGTCAAATCAGGTGAGTCACACTGCCACACGAGGAATATAAAAATAAATTAAGTAAATGAAGAAATTATTCATAAGTGTCCTTTCAAATCACTGGGTCTTTTTTTCACCCTTCCTGATACGGCAATGAGGTAGACGACATGATGAGGCCAGCAAGTCAAATCAGGTGCCAAAACCTATCACAAAGGAACTCAAATATAAACAAAAAAAAGTACATAAATGAAAAAAATAACAAGTGTTCATTCAAATCACATAAGCTTTTTTTTTCTCTCTTCCTAAAACGGTAAAGAGATAGACAACGTGGGGCCAGGTATTAGATCACATTAGATGAGTCACACCATCACCAGGTAAGGATAGTAACACCTGCTCCACTAATCACCCTCGACGTTGAGAGAAAAATAAAATAAAATGCACAGGTCAATCAGTTTCTCTTTTCCTGCTACGGTAACGAGGCAGCAGGTAAGGGATGGCCAGGTAAGGCGCACTGTCACAAGGGAAGTCACACACACACCTACTCCACTCTGGTCCTGAATGTGGAGTGAGAGAGAGTGAGAGTGTGTGTGTGTGTGTGTGTGTGTGTGTGTGTGTGTGTGTGTGTGTGTGTGTGTGTGTGTGTGTGTGTGTGTGTGTGTGTGTGTGTGTGTCTCTCTCTCTCTCTCTCTCTCTCTCTCTCTCTCTCTCTCTCCATTCCTACCAAGCTTGCCACACCCACCCATGATGCTCCTCCTCCTCCTCCTCCTCCTCCTCCTCCTCCTCCTCGTCAACTTTTACCAGAAGAATTTGCAATATAAAGAAGATTACTCTTGTTTACGTATAATATCCAACCACAATCACCACCACCACCATCACCACCAACACCATAACCACCACCACCTCTCCTCAACCTCCACCTATTTTTTTCTTTCTTAACATTCCCGAAAATACTCTCAGTCTCTCCTTATTATTTTCTCATCAAAGGTATAGTAAGAAGAGGAAGCGGGCTAGTGGTGAAGGTACAGGTTGGGGGGAGAAGGAGAGCAACAGGAGTGTAAAGTTGTATGGTGTAGGTTCGTAAATACTTCTAAGGTAGTCGTAGTAGTAGTAGTAGTAGTAGTAGTAGTAGTAGTAGTAGTAGTAGTAGTAGTAGTAGTAGCTCTTGTTGTTGTTTATCAGGGACCTTATTTGTATAGGTACCCCTGATATGCTAGGAGTGTGTGTGTTTGACCCCCGATTCCCCCCATCCTCCCCCTCCACTCACATTCCCTTCCCCTAAGATCATAAGGCAAAGGCTACCACCTCCCCTCATCCTGGCCTTCCCCTATGATCATAAGTCAAAACTACGATCTCCCCTCATCCTCCCCTTCCCCCAAGATCATAAGGCAAAGGCTACTAACTCCCCACCCCCTCCCCTTCCCTTCATCCTTCCCTTCCCCTGCGATCATAAGACAGGCAGGTGAGTGTCTACCGTTCCCATTAATATACTGAGCACATCTGTGGCTCGTGGGTTACCTTGGCAACCTGGCAACAAGCTCTCCCACCACCAAGAAATAGTCTGGTCTACCGCCCACAACCACCATTATCTAGCTTGGCGACGAGAGAGAGAGAGAGAGAGAGAGAGAGAGAGAGAGAGAGAGAGAGAGAGAGAGAGAGAGAGAGAGAGAGAGAGAGAGAGAGAGAGAGAGAGAGAGAGAGAGAGAGAGAGAGAATGTGTTTGTTTGTGTGTGTGTGTGTGTGTGTGTGTGAGTAGGCAGTGCTCTTACACACCTCTCTGGAATGTGTTTATTTTCACTACGTCCATTTTTTTACATGATGCCTCAGCGAAACATTTATGGGAACGTTGCACTTTAACATCTTCTTGCTTGCTTTCGTCACTCCCTGCTCTTGTAAACACACAGCAGAGTTCCCTATTCCCTTCCCTTGCACACTGAAACGTATCCTACTCCCTTTCTCCCTTCCCTTGTTCCCTATTCCCTTCCCTTGCTTGCTTTCGTCAGTCCCTTCGCTTTTAAAAACTCTGAAACGTTTCCTGTTCACATCCCTCTATTTTTTTTTTTACAGCAAGGGAGACAGCTCAAGGTCCCAAAACATACAAAGACAGTATCCAAAACACACACACACACACACACACACACACACACACACACACACAGCAACATAATTCTCTTACAAGTTACAAAAAAAAAATCTTGTATTCTTTTTAGTTTCAAGAATAGATATTAAATTAAAAGACCTGACTCACGTATTTTAGTATTACCGATATTTTGGTAGTACTTAGTATTTAATTTACGATCAAAAGAAAATTGGGTTTATTGGGTGTATATTTTTATCATAATCATCAGGGAGACTATGACTGTTAGAGGGGACAGGTGTTGAGGCTGAGACACGTGCCAGATACCCGGTGTCATTGCCCTTCAAGGTGTATAAACCGGCACTTAATGAACAGATTGCCAAGGTGTGTGTGTGAGGGAGGGGGGGGAGGAAGGTCAAGGAGAGCCAGCGAAGCATGTGTGTGTGTGTGTGTGTGTGTGTGTGTGTGTGTGTGTGTGTGTGTGTGTGTGTGTGTGTGTGTGTGTGTGTGTGTAATTAACTTTTGCCTTCTACTCTTACTATATAATAAATAAATAAATGGTGAATAAGCAAATTAATACATAAGCTAACTAATCTCGTTCGTACAATATTAATGAGTAATATACCCAGACTAAAGCAGACAGCATCAGCTTACTCATTGGTCCGTATACTAATAAATGATGCACAAAGTTGGAAAGTTTCGTTTAGTCGGCGCAACATCTGTGGTCATATGCCGGTAATGATGCACAATATAACCCAGTTCTCTCAATCAGCTGTCTATAAAATGTCATAAAAAATAGTGAAGTTAATGATAAAAAGACAAGTCCGTATTTTTAAACATATCGGCGTCTCACTTCATCTGTTTAACCCGGTAGCTGAGGGGGTCATGTTTCTTAGGTTAGGTTAGGTTAGGTTAAAGGCCCCTCTAAGTAAAAGAATGAGAAAGAATCATCACTCACGCAAACCATTTCATAATATATATCAACGCATGTGTGACCAGTTTATGCATCATCTATTTTGGGAGGTATATATCATGGCAGAAATTTGGCCCATCGCTGGTACACGGTAAAGCCGCAAATTTGGCCCGTCGCTGCTACCGGGTTAATTAAAAAGCCTCTCGTGGAAGTTGCCGGGGTTCTCAAGGACTGTTTCGTGATCCCAGTGATGATAGTTTTACATAACTTCTGCATCATGAACGGAAAAAAGTCACCCATGATATCCCGGTTCTTTGTAGCCTTGGGAAAGACTGTTAAAGGGAGTCCGGTATGTTTAGTAATAGACCTTATTTCTCAACATTAATATTTTCCTCCTGGCTGATAAACGCTTTACATAACACTTATCTTCGGCGGGGCGTGTCTTGGAGGGAGAGAGGCAGTGTTACCAGATTATCATACTCAGCACATTGTATTTACTACCTCCTGACTTAAAAACTATCGCACTCACATAAAATAACGGTACTATACAATCATATATCCTAAAGACGAGACCCTAATTAAAGTTTATACGAATGGAAAGGATGAAGTTACTTAATCATCGTGTTTTGAAATAGTTATCGAACAAGTGGGAACGCTGATAGGACTCAAGCACTGATAGCGTAGAGGGGCGGGGCGGGGGAGAGCAAGAGAGGGTGGTGTGGGAGGGGGCGGAGAAGAGGGGAGGAGGTATGAGCTAGGGATAGATGGAGGGAGGAGGGGAGGAGGAAGAGTTAGAGGGGAAGAGCAAGAGGAGGGAGGGGGAGGAGCAAGAGGAAGAAGGAGAAAGCTAGAGGAGGGGAGGAAAAGTTAGAGAAGGGAAGAGGAAGAGGAGGGAAGAGGAAGAGGAGGGGAGGAGGAAGAGCAAGGAGAGGGAAGAGGAGTGAGGTGAGGGAAGAGGAAGACAAGGAGGAGGGAGGAAGAAGAGCAAGGGAAAGGAGGAAGATGACCAAAGAGAAGGAGGAGGAGGAGGTAGGGGAGATTCTAAATCATAAAACTATCCATGGCAATGCCCACAACCCCTACGAAAGCCTCCGCAAATAAGTGAGCATTGGCGCCGAAATGCTTATGAATTTGACCCGAAGTTGGTCTCGTACCTAGTGAAGAGCAGACAAAGTAACACGTGTTTCTGGGTGGCGTGGCCTTCTCTGTACGACGAGATCTGGAGAGTTCCCACGCGCGCACTTCTCTTGTTCATCCGTACGACCTTGGTCTGGTGTATACTGCTTTAACACGCGCGCCCTTCTCAGAAAACCTAATCTATTTCTTTTTTTATTGAGCAGGGAGACGAATGGACTTGGTGTTGAGTGGCTGACAGGCTCCTTTTCACACACCTAGCCAGCTTAAGGGGCTATTACACTGGGCAAATTTTCTGTGGATCTTCAGTCACACCACGATTTCCGCTAGCGTGGTTCTCATTTGTTTCTTGTTATTGCTGCTGATGATGATGTTGAGTAATACCGTCGTCCTTCAGTGAAATCTACTGTAGCTTTGGAAGATCGTGGACACGTCAGAAAACCACGGAAATATGAGAACCACGCCAGCGGAAATCGTGGTTTGACAGAAGATCCACGGAAAATTTGCCCAGTGTAATAGCCCCTTTTAAGTCCTTGAACGCCAACTCCGGCCGGTTATATGGATACGTGGCACGCTTCCCGGACGTCGATCCTGCTCATGGGGTTGTTTCTGTACGAGACAACCCTGAGTGGAAGAGACCAAGGGGACGCCCACGCAACTCATGACTGGGGCAAGTTGATCGATCCTACCGAGAGGCTTACTATAGAATGGAACAAATAACAACATGGAGGATTTCTCGATGGGACAATCAAAGTGGAGGCGGAGGGTGAGTGAAGCAACGTGCCACCACATGTCGTATGCTCCCTGTTAGTTACTTAGTTGACAGCTTAACAACGTATGGGTAGGAAACACCTGCACTTCCCTCGTAACTCCGGATACAGGAATATCGAAACACCCGCGTATGGTCGTGAGAAAGGACAGGTTAAGGTGATGTCCAGCCGGGGATAGTTTTTGTCGAGCAGTTTATTTTGTTTAATGAAGATTGTTTTATATTTTATTTGGGGGGGGTCTAAAGGAGAGATTTTTCGTGTCAAGGTGAGGTTTTCTTTTGCGTGTGTGTGGAAGTTTTTATAGGGGCTGGAAATTGAGTTTTTTGAGGTGAGAAGGGTCTGGAAGGAGAGATTTTTTTGTCTGAAAGGAGTTTTTTGCGTGTCAAGAAGGTGACGTTTTCTTAACATGACGGAGACTTCTTTTTTCTTAATCTGGAAAATCGAAGTTGAACCTAACCCCAATAACCCCCAGGAGCTTTACTTCCTACTCCTTCACCTTTCATGCTTTCGGGGCGGAAGGTTAATCAGAACAGCTCCCCCTCGCGCACATTAGTCTCACGAAGCTCCAATGACGACGAAAACAAGGCAGTAGATCATGCATAATTACAAAACGAATACACCCCAAGCGTCCGTGACTCACGATAGCTTAAGTCACGCTCACGGCATTCCACGGAGCAAAAGAAACACGAAGAAGGGGAGACTCGAGACTAGACGAGTGAAGGAAAAAGCCGAGATTGTAACACAGACATCTACAGCGTTTTGAGTGTAGGAGAAACAGACAATAAATAAGGAAAAAATAATATGTCATACCAAACGCAACTAAACAAGTAACGGGGGATTAATAGGCCATACGAGCGATGAGGGAAACGCTTGATGCTGAGACATAGAATCGAAGCGTTTTGAGTGTGGGAAGAACATACTCAACACAAACAAATAAGGAAAGTTAATATACCGTACGTCTTATTTTTCAAACGCCACAAAACCTATAGCTACGAGTGGTGTAGGAAAAGGAAGCTGAAACACAGAAGCACTTTAACGTTATGAGTATAGAAAAACAACAACCCACCCAATAGCAAAAATAAGGTAAAATTCATATCTTCTATCAAACGTGACAAAAATCAATAAAGGGGAAATAAAGAGTGTTCGAGTGGAAAAGTAAAGGATTGAGACTTGAACACAGAGAAATACATGAGAAGAAAAAACAGCCCATTCAGTAAGAAAAAAATGTGAAAAAACTGACCAATGAGAAAAAATTGTGGAAAAACTAACGAATAAGAAAAAAATGTGGAAAAGCTACACAATAAGAATAAATGTGGAAAACTAACCAATATGAAGAAAATGTGGAAAAACTAACCAATAAGAAAAAATGTGAAAAAAACTAACCTCCGCCTCCCCAAAAGCAACAAAAACAATAACCGGGATTGAAACAGACGATAAAAAAAGGTGGGGTATAAAAAATGAAGTTAAAATACAGTACCACATTGTTTTGAGCGCAAGAAAAATAGGCACCTCAAAACCAGCGGTGCCAGATTGCTTTACTCAGCCTCTTCTTTACACCGACTTCCGATCCAAAAACTGTCTCTTACACCCAAGTAACGAGACTCATAGTTATCATTACAGTCGTTAATTACTGATGTCTTCTGGGGATCGTCAAGTGTTAAAAATTAGTGAACACGATGCTCTAAGTACAATCTGGCAACGGTGCTCAAAACAACAACAGGATACACCAAGTTACTCTAAGCCTCCCTGACCAACTTGACAGAGCCGGAAACGAGGAGGTGAACGGACCATACGAACGGTCCAAGAAACGTTTGATGAAGAGTAAACACAAACAGGAACGGCGTGCTAAGTGTAGGAAAAACCCCGCTTGATAATATGGTATACGGTATAATATTAATCTCGATCTTAACTACCAAACCTCTCTCTCTCTCTCTCTCTCTCTCTCTCTCTCTCTCTCTCTCTCTCTCTCTCTCTCTCTCTCTTATGATATTAACTTCCTTTGACTTGATTTTCTTTTTCTATTGCTGTTGGCCTCTCTGTCTTTCTATCTGTCTGTATATCTGTTTCTTTGCTTACGTCTTTAACATCTCTCTCTCTCTCTCTCTCTCTCACTTGGTCACGGTTACATGCAAATTCCGATGAGGCTGAGAACGCACCGAAGTCATTGAAGTAGCACGAAGCTCTTTGGGACACTTATGCAACTATTAATAAACGATGACAGGGCTCTCTCTCTCTCTCTCTCTCTCTCTCTCTCTCTCTCTCTAAGTCAGTCAAATCAACTTTTTCTCTCGTGCATAATTATTCACTCACTTTCTTTACCATTTTTCTTCCTAATTTGTCTTTCTCTGTCTTTATCTATCCATCTATCTATCTATCTATCTGTCTCTGCATGGCAACACAACATCTCATATATACTTAATCGTAGCAGCCCACAAAGCAAAAACAGAGAAACACGTAAATAAACACACAAATCAACAAGACCAAAACCGGTTAGGCTGCATGCGTGCCTCGAAATAAACGATTATGCGATTATCAATATACCAGGACAAGGCCAGGACCAGTTTTTCCCATGCATGACGCACCGCCCGGGATGCAGCAGGAGAGGCGGCAGGCAGCAGGCAAACACCAGGTGGATTACGCAAGGCAGGTGACGTCAGCCTCCTTACTCGTGCTCCCTACCCACCTACCGCCTATCACCGCCCCCCTAAGCCCTCCGCCCCCTCCTTGTGTCTTCCTGGGAATGAGACAACTTCAAGAACTATTACCTGCCTCACGCTTCCACGACGCAGCCTACCTTAAAATATCTCCCCATTTCTCTCCCTTAGTATTACAGATGCTTTATAATATGTAGATTTCCACGCCTATTCTTAAATTTCTAGCCTATGTCTACCTTATATAGGCCTAAGCACCAGAGCACTAGAACATCCGCCACGTCTTACAAATTAGCACACAAGTCCACGTACCCACAATCCACCTCAAGACAATTTTTACTGTGACAAAATAAACCCAGAACACTGGAACACTCGTCAGACCACACGCGTCCAACGTAACTGAAGATCATTTTCACTTTTCATGCAGCAAGCAAATTTTCAAGCAATATTTCCACCCTCGATACACTCTACCTTTTTATCAACACCAGAACGCAAGAACGCCCGCCCGACCAGACCAGTTAGCTCATGAGGCCGCTTCGTGTGTCCTTCAGTGCAAACAGCGAAGTTAATGACCTCCTGGAAGGTTGATTTTTTTCCTTCCTAGTGTGACTCCTGGCCCTCCCCGCGACAAGGTGGATTCAAGGTTGCATGTCACTGCGCTCCAACTCATGTGTTTTTGTGCAATAATTTCCTTTTCGTTCGCTTGCATTTTTCACTTTAATATTTGGATCAATTTCGTTTTCTTTGACAATTTTTTTTTTTTTAAGTTTTTCATTTTTACATTTGAAGCGATTTTCTTTTCTTCACTTGTTTGTTTTCCGTTTATATATTTCCTTTACTTTTACTGTTTTTTTATATACATTTTTTGTGGGATGTGGGCAGCTACCGATAATGTCTAGTGAGCCCAAAAAACAGTATAAGCCTATATTGAAAACGGAAGTGGGATTTTTTTTTTTTTTTTTTTTT
Organism: Eriocheir sinensis; assembly: GCF_024679095.1. Taxonomy (NCBI): domain Eukaryota; kingdom Metazoa; phylum Arthropoda; class Malacostraca; order Decapoda; family Varunidae; genus Eriocheir; species Eriocheir sinensis. The sequence goes on from NC_066563.1 coordinate 4,766,381, forward strand.
TTTTGTACGGCGAGGTTGTCAACGCCCACCGCAAGCTGCTCCTACATAATAAAAGGTTAAAGTGAGGACGATAATAAAGAAATGACGTATTATGTTCCTGCTGGAAGACTCCCTTACCTAATACACAAAAGGAGGGGCCGTTACACACACACACACACACACACACACACACATATCTGCCTCACTTGGCCCTGAAAAATATTGCCTTCATGTTCATTACTTTCATCCTTGTTATTATTTTCATTATTATTATTTCATTTTTATGGATTACACGTACACAGGCAAAGCTGGCGTGATAGTAATCAAGATTCTGACCATGTATCTTAGCAACAAACCAGGGACGTGTTATTATACCTGCCTTTACCTGGCCTCACCTGCCCTCAACCCTTAATTACTGACCACACACACACACACACACACACACACACACACACACACACAGGGCACTCAAGCACACGTTATGAAACAAAAAAATCACCCTCGTAGAACTTACCTTCGAGCTGACAACATTCATTCCTTATACTTAACGCAATAGAGACACAGTATCCTTCCCGTGAGCTCCATGTGGGTGTTATAACGAACTATTCCATGCTGACGTTAAAAAGAAAAAATACACGGAAACACGACTTGGTTACGATATTAGATTCACTGCTTGGCATCCGCACACTTCTTCCTTATGCCCCACGTGATGATTTTATGCCTTCTTAACCTCCAGGCATTATTTAGCACATCATCCATACCCTGCACAGCCTTTCAGAGCCCAGTATTACGACACTATTGCATGCTAACGTAAAAAAATACACGAAAATACGAAGATAAATTCACTGTTTAGAATCCACACACTTCTCTCTTATGCCCCACGTGACGATATATGCCTCAATTATCACCAGGCATTATCTAGCACCTCACTAATACCCTATACAGCCTTGCATTACGACACTATGCCATGTTTTCAAAAGGCAACGAACACCTTTTTTTCCATGAGTTCCTCCTTTCCCGCCACAGAAAACGTTCCTCAATGGTAAACAAAAGCCAGCTGTTCGGCGGGTGACAAAGAATCTTCCAGAATTATTCACACTTGTACAAACTGACGCAATCCCTTCTCCTCGCCGTGACCTTGTCCTCCTCACCGTGGGGTCATTAGGGCCTGACACAGAGGGGAATTTTCAACCCCCGGACAGGTATACAAACACTCCCCGCCCTACACCGGTGTCACAACGGCCACTCTAAGCACAGTTCTTCACTCCCCGCCGGTTCTGTGCCTCCTGGACCAGCCTCGGTGCTTCCCGTATCCTCTCGGCGCCACGAACCTTCACTACGCAGAGGAGGTGTTTTCAAATTTCAGGAAAATCACGACTCCCCACACGGTTACCTCGTTGAGTCGCAGCTCAACAACACTCCGTCTCCGCAGGATGACAACGCCGCCTGCGGTTGGCTGATGGCGATGACGTATTCCTCGTCTGTGGTTGGCTCCTGCCTATGACGTTTTCTTCGCCTGGGATTGGTTGCTGGTGATGACGTTTTCCTCCTCGCTCCGTGATTGGCTCACCATCCATGACGTCACTACTTCCACTTCCCCGAGTAATACGGGATCTTATTTTCACGTTACACAGTGGAATAACTATTTACCTGGAGTGTTTGGGCGGTGTTATAGTGTCTAGGAGGACTGGTAAATGGATAATGTACTCACCCCTTCGGTCTTCTTCCTCTTCTTCTTCTTCGCGTCGACTTGAGGAAGGGAAGTCTCGCTAGGCGTAATTTTCACCGTATGCGATGGGTCTTTTATTAGCGTTTGGGTGAAGTCGATCTCAATGTGCTCGCCAAACACGGTGGAGGGCGACATGCTCCTCATCACCGGGAGGCTTTCCACCACGGGGCCGTCCATCTCCAGGAAGTTCCTCTGCAACACACAAAGCAAACATAACTTACCACCAAAACCCTAGAGTTAGTGTGTCTGCCTCGTCATGCTTAACTATCAGAAACCTTGAATAACTTGCCACAGCTTGGACGTAAATACTGAGCTCTAAACGCAATTTTCCGGACACACAGTCACCACAACTCACAAGCAGGGACACTGAGGGAGGCAACGTGCAGGTGTGTGCCAAGTGTCAAGGCGCAACTCGGGCTCTAACGCGGCTGAGGGGGCAAAAACTCGAGTGAAGAGCAGTAGTTCTTCTCACCACAGGGCCACACCGAAACTCTGCCCCACACTTTTGTAGTAACGTGGCCCCTCAGTACGCATGACGTGCAAGGCCGCGCTACCCTTGTCCTTGCTATCCCTCACCAGCACTTTACCACGAATACCCCCAACACCTCGCTCACTCTGGACTGCTGGCGTTAGGGCAGCGAGGAGACTGTCCGCTGATGAAACTGATCCTCGGCGCTGCGGTACAAGGCATTCATGGGGATACGTAATAAATGCTGTGTGGCGGTGTCGCTACTGCTGAGTCCTGCCTTCAGCATTACAGGTGCGGAGGGTCAGCACTCTTTAGCAGGTCACTCACGCCCCCACCCTGTCCCGAGGAACCAGGAAACAGGACAGGATGGCAGCCACATTTTTGGCGTGTGAATGCCAACTCCTAAACTTTATCTTCACTCAATTCAATTAGAAGCCCTCACCATAAACGAACTTCTATTTAACGAACATCGAATTGATATTACTTTATAAACGAAGAACAATAAGAGTAAAAAGTACGAGAACATTAAGACTGATATCAAGAACGATGATAAGGAGAAGAAAAAAAGGAAAGAAAGTAAGAAAAAACAAGAACGAGAACATGAAAAAAGACAAAGAACAATAAGATAAAAACAAAAGAAACTAAAAAGAAGAAGGAAAAGAACAAGAACAAACAGAGCAAGAACAATAAATAATACAAAGAAGAAGAAGATGCAAAAGCAGAAGAAAAAGGAAAATGAAGAAGAAAAATTATAACTTATTTATAACAACCAACCAATCCATACATTCCTTACTGACAACATGAAGGGGGGCGCACTGACGGGACATAATGACTAAAGAGCGGCCGAGCAGGGACAGTCGAGGGGCGGGGGCGAGGGGCGTACAAGTAAAGCCAAGGTCGATAACAGCCGGAGTACACAAACGTGACACAGGTGATTAGTGGCTCCACGAAGACCTAATACGCTTCTAGGAGGTGCGGGGTATTGACTGACCTTCAACCCAGGCGATCAATGGAAAGGAAGAGGAAATGAAGGGAAGGAGACTGATTATTCCGTAAGACTTGTTTCTGATAGGGCATATTCTTAAGTATTTCGCACCCCCCCTCCCCCCCCCCCACCACCACCAGCAGCAGGGCCATTTTCTGAAGCATTTCGCCCCCTCCCCACAAAAGCAAGCAAGCACACACAAAGTAGAAAGAAGAAATGAAATGAAGGAAAACGATTATACCATATGACTTTTTTTTGAGGGCTATATTTTTTAGCATTTCGGCGCCCCTCCCTCCCTCCCTCCCCCCTTCCCAACCCCTTCCAAGCACACGTATATCAAGGTTTTCGTACAATGGCAAGGAAGAGGAAGTGAAGGGAAGGAAATCGATTGTCCCATAAGACTTGTTTCTGAGGGCCATATAAGAGAGGAAGAAGAGAAGGTTCAAAAAGAAAGCGACACAGAGAGAGAAAAAATAATAAAAAGGAAGGCGAATGAAACTGAAAAGAAGACGAGAAAGTGTGATGAAGGTGAATGGACTGAAAGCAAAAGACGCAAAATAGAGCGAAGAAGATGAGAGTCATAAAGACGATAGAAAGTGATAAAAGGGAGGAGAATAAAAAAGAAAGGAGGAGGACGAGAAGGGGTGACGAGGATGGAATGGATTAAAAGCAAAAGAAAAAAAAAGAGGAGGAAGAAAAGGTTAAAAAGGAGGTAGAGAGAGAGAGAGAGAGAGAGAGAGAGAGAGAGAGAGAGAGAGAGAGAGAGAGAGAGAGAGAGAGAGAGAGAGAGAGAGAGAGAGTGTGTGTCTCTGTGTGTGTGTGTGTGTGTGTGTGTGTGTGTGTGTGTGTGTGTTATCGTCAGCCTATCTCTCCTTATCTGCCAGACCGGTTATGTCTGCACTTAGGTAACACCAGTATCCCCTTCTCGCTCCATTCCAAAAAGAGCAAAACAGGAGTATATTGTCATAGTATGTCTTTTAAATCCCCTTGCAAGACTGGATTCGCTCTGTTCACTTATGATTTCTACTACTACTACTACTACTACTACTACTACTACTCTCTCTCTCTCTCTCTCTCTCACATAGTCCAGAGAAGGCAGCTGTTCTCTATAAATATGAAGATAACCATAAAACAACGCCACTCACACACACACACACACACACACACACACACACACACACACACACAACACCAACACCACCACCACCACCAACAACAACAACAGCCCTAACAACAGTATAAGGAGATAGACATGACGTGAATGCACTGCCTCAGAATGTCCCTCAAGGCTCCCGATACGCCGCTGCTGCCTTGCTGCGTGAGTTTCCAAGGTCAGAGGGAAGCAGTGTAAGGTAGCCCTTGAGAAACAGCCGGTGGAAAGGCAAATTGAGCACCTTGATTCTGCTGCCTCATTCACCACAGCCAAGGAGAGGGAAGGAAGGAGGGGGGGAATGGAGAAAGCGAAGGAAGGGGGATGGGGAAGGAGAGGGATGGGGAAGGACATGTATGGGAAGGATGGGGCTGGTGGGGAAGGAGAGGAATGAGGAAGGTGTTTATGGGAAGGAGAAGGAAGGAAGGAGGGGGGGAATGGAGAAAGCGAAGGAAGGGGAATGGGGAAGGAGAGGGATGGGGAAGGACATGTATGGGAAGGATGGGGCTGGTGGGGAAGGAGAGGAATGAGGAAGGTGTTTAAGGGAAGGAGAGGGAAGGAAGGAGGGGGGGAATGGAGAAAGGGAAGGAAGGGGGGTGGGTAAGGAAGGGGGATGGGGAAAGAGATGGATGGGGAAGGACATGGGAAGGATGAGGGGGTGGGGAAGGAGAGGAATGAGGAAGGTGTGTATGGGAAGGAGAGGGAAGGAAGGAGGGAAGGAAAGGAAGGAGTGAGGGAAAGGCGAGTAACAAAGAATGGGGAATGGGAAAGTAGATGGATGTAGATGCCTCATTCACTGGGGAGGATGAGGATGAGTGGGAAGGAGAGTGAAGGAAGGAGGGTGGGGAAGGAGAATAAGAAGGTGGATGGGGAAGGACATGAATGGAGATGTCTTATTCACTGGAGGGGATGAGGATGAGTGGGGAGGAGAAGGGAGGAAGGAGGGTGCGCATGGGAAAGGAGAATGGGAAGGATGGGGCATGGGAAAGGGAAGGGTGGGACGGGTCTTCTCTGAGTCTTTGGAAATATTCAGAATAGGAGCTCAATACATTTAATACACACACACACACACACACACACACACACACACACACACAGCCAATAGTTTTAAGCGTGACACAATCTTATAAGAGGGAAGCGAACACCACCGCCGGGTCACGTCATTGGGACACAAACACAGAGAGAGTTAAGTGGAGAGTTTATTGAGCACATTTAGGCCAAGCTCTGTTACGGCCCTCTGCCAGAGACGCGCCCAACAACACCACCAGCGGCAACAACAACAACAACAACAACAACAACAACAACAACAACAACAACAACAACAACAACAACAACAACAACAACAATAACAACAGGAGGAGGAGGGGGAGAGGGGGGAAGAGTATGAGAAAGAAAAAGGCGAAAATATGAGAAAAAAAAGTCTATGAATGAACAAATAAAAAAAAGGAAAAAGAAGAAGAGGGAAAGAAAGAATGAAACTGACAAAAAAAGAGATATTAAGAGACAGGAGGAAATGGAGAGATGACAATGGGGAAGAGAATGAGAGAAAAGGGAAATATAGGAGAAAGAAAAGTCTTTTAAGTGAAAGAATAAGCAGGAGAAAAAAAAGGAAAAAGAATGAGACTGACTAAAAAAGAAGGGGAGGGAGAAGTCGAGAATGACAGAGAGGAGGGGAAGTGAGAGGTGAAGGGAAGGAGAGGAAGGGGGGAGGGGGGGGTAGTTACGCATGGGGGTAACTCCTCTAAACGACCTTACATAACACCACTTGTCCTCAACGACCAACCAGGCACAGCACAACCCGCCCCCTCACAGTAGTAGTGGTAGTAGTAGTAGTAGTAGTAGTAGTAGTAGTAGTAGTAGTGGTGGTAAAGTAGAAGTGGTGGCGGTGGTGGTGGTTTTAGTGATGGTAGTAGTAGTAGTAGTAGTAGTAGTAGTAGTAGTAGTAGTAAAGTTCTTATAACAACAACAACAACAACAACAGCAACAACAACAACAAAAACAAGAACAACAACAACAGCAACACCACCACCACCACCAACACCAACAACAACAACAACAACAACAACACCCCTGACGTCACATCCTCCTCGCTAAGGTAATCCCGCGGCGGCGCTGACGAAGGCACCGAACCGACGCTTACCAGACCCCACTCAGGACAAAGGACACACACACACACACACACACACACACACACACACACACACACACACACACGTATAAGACAGGAAAGGAAAAAAGAAAACGAACCGATTCTAACACGAACAAAACAAAGAAAAAAATGACAAAGCGAAATGAATTTATCTCAAACGTATAACTCTTTGATTGTAGGAAACTATTTATTACAGCAAAATAAAGGATTAGCTAACTGACTAACTATCCTAACCTAACTAATAAATCCTAATCCTTAACTAACCTAAGTGTCTAACTAACACAGCAAACTAATACTATAATACAACAACAATAATACAACAGCAATAATAATAATAATAATAATAATAATAATAATAATAATAATAATAATAATAATAATAATAATAATAATAATAATAATAATAATAATAATAATAATAATGAGGACCGATACAACGCAAATGAAAAAAAATACATCTATCCTAAATTTCTATGATTTTAACCTCCTTTTTCTGAAATCTAAAAACTTCATCACTATCCCCCCCAAAAAATTTCACCTAGCCTTAAGGGAGGACACGAACAGACGCTTACCAATACACTTTAGTAGTAGTAGAAGTATAAATGTGTCGTTATTGGTGTCTGGCTGATCTTACGGGAGGGAGAGAGACAAGAGCACAAGCCGAGTTCAAGGTAAAGGCAACTACAAGCAACAAGTTATACAAGCAAACCCGGAGCTTCAGGGCACTCACTCACTACCTCAACAGCGTCCAAGCAAGGTCAGAATGTAATCAGTATATTTATCTTCTCCAATAGTGTGTCCGTCTGTGTGTGTGTGTGTGTGTGTGTGTGTGTGTGTGTGTGTGTGTGCCGCCCCTCTGGTCTTGGCACTCCCCTGTTGTTGGTGCCACGTCCAGAAGCATCCAGAGGCGACAGATCACATGACTCTATCTCAAAGGGCCAACGGGACGGAGATGAGCACCGCCGCCACGCGCACTATAATGTATGCTCCGAACTTTACCTTTACCTTAGAGCGTCTCTCGTTCAAGGGGGGACACATGTGATAAGTACTTAAATTAGGAGCATAGATCAACGTTGCCAGATTGTCGTACTCAGCCTCCTGTTTGCCAATTTCCAACCCGAAATCTGCCTCCTCGACACCAATAACTGCCTTCATACAAACTTATCGTTAAAATGATTAATTATTGCTGTGTTTTGGCAATAGCTATGGCTCAGAAACCGGTAAATACGAGGCTGTGAGTACGATAATCTGGCAACGCTGGCATAGATTTGATATTTAACCCACGCAACGCCTCTGGGTCACCCTTTTTCGATTCTCTGTGTGTGAATAGAACAGATATGTCTATTCATTCAGGGACACACGTGGTTAAGTACTTGAATTAGGCGTACAGATTTGATATTCCCTCCAGGTGACGCTTTTTCTCTGCTGATAACTCATTTTCATTTATTTCTTTTTTTTTGTGTGTGTATGTGTGAACAGGCAGACATTTTCATTCAAGGGACACATGTGTTTAAGTACTTATATTCGTAGTACAGATTTAATATTTCATCCACACAACGTCTTATGGCAAAGTCTTTTTCCGTTGATAACCCATTTTCGATATTTTTTTGTATGTCTGAATATATAGACATCTTCACCTCGGCACTGTATAACCACAAGATCAACATGCGTCCTGTTCACTACTTAAGGCCACAATCTCCTCCCGAAATTGACCTCTCTTTTTGGACACTCCTTTGACCTCTATTCAGGAGCAGTAAGTAGCCGGCTTTTTTTAATATTTTTCTTTACGCCCTTGAACTGTCTCCTTAGGTGTAAAAAAAAAAAAAATACAGTCATCGTCACAGTCGTCACTACCATAGTTCATTCCCCCTCGCCCTTTGGTTTGGGCCTCCGCGATCTGCTTGAGAGGAACCCGCCACTTGTCCCCATAAAACACTACCATTACCACCATCACCACGCGCAACAAAAACGGGGAGAGGTCATCGCAACTTGGGGGGACGATATAACATTCGCATCGGCCGTAGTATTGTCAAAACCAACTTATATCACTATCTCAAACGCTTACACAAAGAAAGAAGAACTCAGTATTCCACGCATCGTTTTGGCATGCAATAAAACGAGGCGGATGGTGTTTGAAGGGGGCACTAAAACACTAGCAGTATAGCCAAAACCAACCAATACCACCATCTCAAACGCTTGTACGAGGAATGAAGAAGAACTCGGTATTCCAAGAATCGTTTTAGCATGCAATAAAACGAGGTGGATCATTTTAAGGAGACACTAAAACACTCGCATCGGACACTTAACACTGCCACCAAAATCAGATCTTATTACCACTACCACCAACGCTTATGTGAGGAAAGAACTCGGTATTCCAAGCATCGTTTTGGCATGCAATAAAACGAGGCGGATCATTTCAAGGAGGCACTGAAACACTTGCATCGGACACTTAACACCGCCACCAGAATCAGATCTTATTACCACCACCACCAACGCTTATGTGAGGAAAGAACTCGGTATTCCACGCATCGTTTTGGCATGCAATAAAACAAGAAGGGTCACCGTTTGAAGGGAGCACTGAAACACTCGCATCGGACACTTAACACCGCCACCAAAATCAGATCTTATTACCACTACCACCAACGCTTATGTGAGGAAAGAACTCGGTATTCCAAGCATCGTTTTGGCAAGCAATAAAACAAGGCGGATCATTTCAAGGAGGCACTGAAACACTCGCATCGGACACTTAACACCGCCACTAAAATCAGATCTTATTACCACCACCACCAACGCTTATGTGAGGAAAGAACTCGGTATTCCAAGCATCGTTTTGGCAAGCAATAAAACAAGAAGGGTCACCGTTTGAAGGGAGCACTGAAACACTTGCATCGGACACTTAACACTGCCACCAGAATCAGATCTTATTACCACCACCACCAACGCTTATGTGAGGAAAGAACTCGGTATTCCACGCATCGTTTTGGCAAGCAATAAAACAAGAAGGGTCACCGTTTGAAGGGAGCACTGAAACACTTGCATCGGACACTCAGTACTGCCACCATAATTAAATCCTTCACCCCCTCCCCCACTCCCACACCCACACCAACGCTTACATGTTAAAAGTAGAACGACAACTCGGCGTATCCAGTGGCGTGTCCAGAATATGTAACGTTCACTTTTTACTGACGAAGAAGCGAATTGCACCGCCAGTAACCCTGCTCACCAGCGACGCGGAGGACAGACTGTTATTCCCAGAGTCAACAAGGTCCCGCCACTACCACCACCACCGACACCAGGGCCACCACCACCACCACCATCACTACCCCGCGACGGACGAAGAGCAGCAGGGGGACGTTACACACACACACACACACACACACACGCACACACACTAAAAAAAACTCGATATATTGCTTGTTTTAGGGGTAGATAGAAAGAAGGAAAAATATAAATAAAATAGCTGACTGACTGCTTGAGTGCTTGATATGTTAACGGAATACAAGAAGCCACAGTCCATTGAAATACAACAGATAAGCCATTCATAACAACACACACACACACACACACACACACACACACACACACACAGAGAGAACAGTATAGTGAGGGGGATCAGGACAAGCCGATAAGATAGTAACCAACATGCAGGGACACGAAGGGGTATAGGGAGAGGAGGAGGAGGAGGAGGAGGAGGGGAGCAAAAAGAGGGAAGAGGGGGGTCACCTGTCTTTTGGGGGCAACGCGATAAGTCTATACTGAGAGACACAAACCATCATGTGACAACGTTTTTCTTCACTGATAACGATAAGGTAAAGTTGGGAGCTTGTACGCTATAGCTGCGCATGGCGGCCGTGCTCATCTCCGTCCCATTGGCCCTTGCACTGTTAAAACAAAGACTGAAATGTCCATATACGGTATTTTTTTTTTTTTTTAGACGTAAGAAAATAACGAGAACACAAGTTAGGTTTGAGACTTCTACAGGTACTTACGAGTAAAACAAATTAACAATGAAATACAAGTAAGGTAGTAGTAGTAGTAGTAGTAGTAGTAGTAGTAGTAGTAGTAGTAGTTAAATAAGCAGAGAGGGGAAAACAAAGAAAAGAAGGCAGAGGTAGACTAGGAAAATACCAAAGGAGGAAGAGGAGGAGGAGGAAAAACATGAGGAAAAATAGGTAGGAGGAGAAGGAGGAGAAGGAGGAGGAGCAAAAGGAGTTAGAGGAGGAACTGGAAAGTAATGAGGAAGAAGATTAGAGGAACAAAAAATGCCAAGGTTATCGCTATCACCGCTATCTGATACCGAGAGAGAGAGAGAGAGAGAGAGAGAGAGAGAGAGAGAGAGAGAGAGAGAGAGAGAGAGAGAGAGAGAGAGAGAGAGACCCCCAGCGGCGACCCGTTACTCACTCATCGGCATATTTATATTTAATTGCAATATGTAAGAAGTAAAAATAAAGAAAAAAGAGAGAGAGAGAGAGAGAGAGAGAGAGAGAGAGAGAGAGAGAGAGAGAGAGAGAGAGAGAGAGAGAGAGAGAGAGAGAGAATCTAAACATTTACTTAACACTCATTTCTCGTCCTACACTTCCTCTCCCAATGTTACCAAAAGGACACCAGGATGTGAATATTCTCATGCAAACATCTCGGGACTCACACCCCCACAGTCCCACATATAGATAAGGCTTGGGTAGATGTGTGTGTCAGTATTTCCATGGGTATTTTTATGAGCCTAGTGGTAGTGCGACAAGGCTTTTGCACTGTGAACATGAAAAAAATGACTCAAAAGAACCCGACTATCTCCAATGTGGCTTATAGAAAGGCTAACTCGTGGAGAAATGAGAAAGAATGACAAAGGAACACATTTTACGGCCCACACACCCACATTAGATAAGGTTTTCGTAGAGGTTTGTGTCAGTATTTCCATGGGTAGTTTTATGAGCCTAGTAAATGTTTGGTTCTGCACTATAAGCGTAATAAGCAACTGATGAGAACCCGAATAATCTGCTTTGTGGTCTTTGGAAATATCTGTTGTGAGAGCCGAAAGCGTCTGAGAATCCGGGCACCACCAAGCCACGCCTCGCTCACTCTTTGTCGCCGTAAGAAACTCGAGACTATCAGGATGTGTGTGAATCAGCGTTGCCAGCTCAAAATTTATAAATCCGCTAGGATGGCTTAAAAAATCCGCCATATGATAAGTGAAGCTATAAAAATTTGCCGCTAGATTGGACTTGAAAATCCGCCAGTTACTCTTGTTAATTTTAAGATTTTTCCCGCTAGATAACATGCAGTTCCGCCAGATCTAGCGGAAAATCTGCTAAAATGGCATCACTGGTGTGAATGTATATGCAGTGAAGTCCTTAGTATAGTCACCACCAGTGTTGCCAGATTATCGTATTCACCACAATGTATTTATTACCTTTAAGCCTCAAACTCTCGTACCTACACAAATAACGATAGAAAATTGAAGTTAGCGTTAAAACCCCTATTTTTTTATGTTTGTTTGTTTGTTTTTGCAATAGTTATCAGTCAGAAACTACGAAAATGCAATGTGATGTGTACGATAATTTGACAACGCTGGTCACCGCCCGATCCCTTCCCCTTTGGTTCTTTTCAATTAACTGGCGACCTTCTTCGTCTCATCTAATTGACTGATTTATTAGGATTCATAGTCATGGCGCCGCAGCTATAGCAGTCATATGGCGCCGAACTTGTCTCCTCGATTTTTTTTAAAGGCAACAAATAAAGAAAAAAAAATCCCTTACTCGCTGTTCCTCCAAAGTCAAACAGGAGTGACCAGAAGAGAGGTCAATGGTCAACACATGTTTTGATTTATTTGTTCATAGTAACCTGAGCAACCCTTATCTGGCCTTTCCCTTGAGCACAAATCAGTGAGTTACTGCCTTGACCCCCAAAATATAAAAGAAGCAAAACAGTTTAGCAAAGAAAAAAATGTTTGCACCTGAGAAAACCTTACCTGAGAAAACCTTACCTGAGAAAACGCTTAATCACATGATAATAATTACTTAGCCAAACCCCGGAATTACCACGGGGAAGTTTTATGCAGTGAAGAATATAAAGAATCAAAACAGTGAGGTAAAAAAAATCACACGACATGAACATAGTAAAGGTAAGGCGAAGTTGGAAGCATACACTATAGCTGCGCGTGGCGGCGGTGCACATCTCCGTCACACTGACCATTTGCTTATTACATAGCGAAAAATGCAAATAATAAAAAAAAGTGAAATCGAAAGAGAAAAAATGTGTTTATGATTTAGTAATTGCGATATAAGTGGGAAATTATGACAACCTGGGAGAGTTGACCTGACCAACCCCGATTCCCCCCCCGTCACCTGCGAAAGAATACAAGTGTGATTATGATTTAGTAATTGCGATATAAGTGGGAAATTATGACAACCTGGGAGAGCTGACCTGACCCCCCCCCCCTCACCTGCGAAAAAATAAAAATAAATAAAAATAAAAGGTGAACTCGAAAGGGGACAAAAATCTGGTTATAACTCGTGAACTCCGACACAAAGAGGAAAATTAGTACCTGGGAAAGCCTACCTATCCCTTCCCCCTCTGCCTCCCCCCTCCCCCCCTTTCCCCGCCCCCTGCCTCCATCCCCTACAGGTAAGAGCACACCTTCCCAGAGACAAGCCGAGCTATACTGAGATGCTCGTCCTTGGCGGTGATGAGGAGAGAAAATTCATAAGCCGTCAACTCTCTCTCTCTCTCTCTCTCACAACAACATCGGACTCCCTCCTTCCCTTTCTCCATCTCCCCCCTTTACGAGACATAGAAGGAAAGTAAGCGAACCATTAACTGGAAAACTTAGTCTAGTGGTGGTGGTGGTGGTGGTACAAAGAAGTACAAAGGAAAGGCAAACAGCAACAGACCTCTTGGTCCTAACTAGGCTAAGCTAACACTACTTTCTGTTAGACCGGAGCAAAATAGCGGATGTTCGGGTTAGCTTCTAACTATCTGTCTATTCGGTTTTTGAACGTGCAAATAGTTTCGCTTTCGACGACGTTTTGAGGCAAACCATTCCATCCATTGAAGACACGGTTGAAGAAGAAGTGTTTTGATTCATTTGAGTTGAAACGCTTCCTCGTTATTTTGTATCCATTGTTTCTTGTTACACTTGATTGAGAGACTGTAAAATAATCATGAACATTAACGTTATCGAATCCTTTTAAAATTTTAAACACTTCTGTAAGGTCACCTCTTAGCCTGCGCTTTGATAGGCTCAATAAGTTCAGTTCTTTAAGTTTGTCTTCGTACGGTTTGTTTCGCAGTCTAGGGATCATTTAACAACTCGACGCTGCACCCTCTCGAGTTTATCTATGTCTTTTCTGTAATAGGGAGACCAAAACTGAACGCAATACTTAAGATGTGGGCGAACTAACGAATTTTACAGTGTCAATATTACTTTTTCTGATTTGTGTTCAAATGTACCACTCCTGAGAACCCGACTAATCTCCTCTTTGGCCTTTGGAATTAGTTGCTGTGAGAGCCGAAAGCGTCTGAAGGTAAGGGTCTCTAGTCTTACGTAAAATGCCCCCGTATAGGAGAAGCAGACTCCTCGGGGACACCAAAGTTTATAATATAGTAATACAGTGATTGAGCAAAGGAGCGAAGGTGGTGGTGGTGATGGTGGGGGGCTGGTAATGGTGAGGGTGATGGTGGTGTTGGGGAGACATGGTGCGCGGCCCTCCATACGCCATCATCATCACCACCACCACCACCATCATTACCACCACCACCACCATTACCCTTGACGACAAAAGCATTCCGTCTCGGCGTGAGGGACACCATTACTCATCTGACGAGCCGCCACTCCCTCCCACTCCTCAAACCTCTTCTTACCCCACATTTCCCGTTGAAGTAGAAGAGCATATTCTCAAACACACCCACATATGAGAAAACTTTGATAAATGTTGAGTTAGTATTCCCGTGGGTAGTTTTATGAGTCTAGTGGTCGTTTGATAAGGCTTTGGTAGAGGTTGTGTTAGTATTTCCATGAGTAGTTTTATGAGTCTAGTGATAGTTTGATAAGGCTTTGGTAGAGGTTGTGTTAGTATTTCCATGAGTAGTTTTATGAGTCTAGTGGTCGTTTGATAAGGCTTTGGTAGAGGTTGTGTTAGTATTTCCATGGGTAGTTTTATGAGTCTAGTGGTCGTTTGATAAGGCTTTGGTAGAGGTTGTGTTAGTATTTCCATGAGTAGTTTTATGAGTCTAGTGGTCGTTTGATAAGGCTTTGGTAGAGGTTGTGTTAGTATTTCCATGAGTAGTTTTATGAGTCTAGTGGTCGTTTGATAGGGCTTTGATAGAGGTTGTATTAATGTTCCAATGGGTAGTTTTATGAGCCTAGTGATAGTTTGACAAGGCTTCTGCACCATGAACATGAAAAACACTCCTGAGAGCCCGACTAATCTCCTCTTTGGCTTTGGAATTAGTTGCTGTGAGAGCCGAAAGCGTCTGAAGGTAAGGGTCTCTAGTCTTACGTAAAATGCCCCCTTATAGAAGCAGACTCCGCGGGTGACACAAGAGTTTATAATATATTACAGTATGTACCAGAGGGCGTGAGGGTGAACATGATGAAGCTCAATGACAAGGGGACGAATGTATATTGAGTGAAGGAGAGATAAGGAGAATGAGTGAATGGAAAGAAAGACCAACAGAAAGAAAGATAAGGAAGGAAAAAAGAAAATTAGCCAAAGGAAGAAACAGAAAAAAAGGAAGAATGAATGAATGAATGAATGAATTAGTTAATGGAAGAAAGAAAAGGCGAATGAAAATTAGAAAAACAAAAATAAAGAATGAATGAATGAATGAAGAAAAAAGAAAACAAGAGAGAGAGAGAGAGAGAGAGAGAGAGAGAGAGAGAGAGAGAGAGAGAGAGAGAGAGAGAGAGAGAGAGAGAGAGTAGGCTACGTTATGAAAAGCGATGCGAGGTAAATGGAATGACAGAACCATTAAAATGTTTTGGTTCCTTCGACTAACACCCAGGGGAGAGAGAGAGAGAGAGAGAGAGAGAGAGAGAGAGAGAGAGAGAGAGAGAGAGAGAGAGAGAGAGAGAAATAAAAGCAACCAGTATAAGAAAGAAGACAAACAAAAAATAGAGAAAAACACGAAAAAAAAATAGAATGAGCAAAAAAATAAGAAAAATAATTACAGCAAGAGAGAGAGAGAGAGAGAGAGAGAGAGAGAGAGAGAGAGAGAGAGAGAGAGAGAGAGAGAGAGAGAGACAGCAATGAGGAAGGAAGAACAACGTACCAAAAAATAAACACAAATATTCCGTGTAAATGAGTTCCGTCACCTGACATCAATACCTTACACCTTAGCATCACAGAACATTACGATAGCGACCATAATATTTATCCCTCGGCAAAGAAAAAACAGCAATACCCCAAAATAAACCCTCAAAAAACAGCAAATATTCCATCCAAATGAGTTCCGTCACCTAACATCAAAACTTTACACCTTAGCATCACAGAACATTACGATAGCGACCATAATCTTCATTCCTCGGCAAAGAAAAAAACGCAGTACCCCAAAATAAACCCCCAAAAAACAACAGATATTCCGTGTAAATGTCTTCCACCACATAGCGTTAACATCTTCACACCTTATCATTAAAGAACATTAAGATAACAGTTTATAATCTTCTATCCCGCGAATGTGACAAAGGAAAACATATATAATACCCCCCCCCAAAAAAAGACAAATATTCCGTGTAAATGACTTCCACCACATATCATTAACATCTTCACACCTTTTCATTAAAGAACATTAAGATAACAGTTTATAATCTTCCATCCCGCGAATGTGACAAAGGAAAACATATGTACCCCCCAAAATAACAAGTGTATAATTCTTCCGCACAAAAGCGATCTATCACATATCATTAAAATTTCTCACTTTATCATTACAGAACATTACGATAACATCCATAATAATCTTCATCCCACGGCAAAGATAAACACACACGTCCCGAAACGATACTTAAATCTTACACAACAGCGAGGGAAGGTTACGGGCTTCCCCACAACAGGTTTATAGGGATGGTCGGGCAGTGCAAAGTCCTTTCTCTCAGGTACATCTCAGGTGCTTTTCCCGTAACCTGAGTCCTCCAGCACCGCCAGGCTCAGGTAGGCACAGGTATACACGGGTGAGCTGAACCATTAGGCGGCGCTGCGTGTTGTATTCAGAGGAAGAAAGGCATTCCAGCGTTTTGACTTTTCCTCGGCCTCAAGCGATCTCTCTCTCTCTCTCTCTCTCTCTCTCTCTCTCTCTCTCTCTCTCTGTAATCGAATCTCTTATCATTTTGAGTTCATTTTATTTTTATTTTTTGCGTTTTTTCTTTTTTTCTTTGATTTTCCCTTGTTTTTTGTAACTTCCCTATTTTTTTCTTTCTCTTCTTGTTCATCTTTTTCAGTACCCATCTATCTATCTATCTATCTATCTATCTAATCTCTCATATTTTGCACTCACTCTATTTTCTCTCTTCTTTCCGTGTTTATTTATTATCTTCCTTCTCTTGCTTTCACAAATCATCTCTCTCCTTGTTATCATTTCATTCTCTCTCAGCATTTCAAAACAGACCAAACAGCTTCCAAACGAACGAGAAGAAAACAAAACACTGTATGTACAATTAACAAGATCCTAAAACAATGCTACTCGATCCTGCAACAGACTAGCGGAGGAGCGACGCATAAGTAAAGGGGTTCCAAGCGCTTGCGAGAGAGAGAGAGAGAGAGAGAGAGAGAGAGAGAGAGAGAGAGAGAGAGAGAGAGAGAGAGAGAGAGAGAGAGACCACCACTACTTCCTATGCGTATGTATGATTGACAGATAGACGTGAAAAGTATAGACGAAAGGAACTCAACTTCGCGTGTCATTCCTTGTGTGTGTGTGTGTGTGTGTGTGTGTGTGTGTGTGTGTGTGTGTGTGTGTGTGTGTGTTGTTGCATCACGTAACGTCCTCAGCCTCGCTCTGGTCTAACCTTCAAACTCCCTTCAAGGTGTGTGTGTGTGTGTGTGTGTGTGTGTGAGAGAGAGAGAGAGAGAGAGAGAGAGAGAGAGAGAGAGAGAGAGAGAGAGAGAGAGAGAGAGAGAGAGAGAGAGAGAGAGAGAGAGAGAGATGAATGGGAAGATGCACGTACGAGGCTGTGTGTGTGTGTGTGTGTGTGTGTGTGTGTGTGAAAAGATGGTGTCAGAAGTAGTTCCGCACTCGGCTATAATAACAGATTTTTTTATTTATTTTTTTTATTTCAGGCTTTTTTTTTTTTTTTCTTTTCTTTTATGGTTGGGTTGCGAGCTTTTTCTTTACCGTGATTTCTTTTTTCTTCGTCCACTTTTAAGTCGCCGGGTGTTTTTTTATTTTTTTTTTACGTTGCCAGCTTTTTTATGTTACGGGTTATTATATTGTTTTTCTTTATCTTTTCTGGGGGATAACTGAATGCTTGGTTTGCCCTTGAGCTGTCTCCTGTGATGCAATAATAAATAAATAAAATAATAAATAAAAAGATAAATAAAACAGCCAGTCATCCCTTTACTATCCAAATCCCTTACGCACGATTTAACCAGCATCTTCACTCTTTCATCCCTCAAGCAGGTAAACTCTAGAGCAATCTTCCTTCATCTGTATTTCCTCCTGCCTACGACTTGAACTCTTTCAAGAGGAGAGTATCAGGACACCTCTCCTCCCGAAATTGACCTCTCTTTCGGCCACTCCTCTGAGCGCTTTTTATAGGAGCAATGAGCAGCCGGCTTTTTTTCATTATTGTTTCCTTTTCTTTGCCCTTGAGCTGTTTCCTTTGCTGTAAAATAAAAATAAAAAAGTAGGTGCAGTTCTAAACGCATTCGAGACAGGAGGAGAACAGAGAAGACTAAAATGACAACCAATCCTAACACTCTTATTACCATCAAAATGTCTTCTTACAGTATCCTTCAAGACTAGGGTCGTATCACAAGACATATCGCAGCCCAAGAACACATATTTGACAAGGCTTTCGTAGGAGTTGTGGGCATTTCCAGGGGTAGTTTTATGACCATGGTGGTAGTGTGAGTCTTCTTCTGTACCATGAACCTGAAGAAACACTCATTAGAACCCGAGTGACCTCCTCTTTGACCTTTAGAAATAGCTGATGTGAGAACTGAGAGTGTTTTACAATACCGACGTATAGCATAGTGCGAACCAGGATGAAAAGCTACTCATTCCACGTATAAGACTAACCAGCGGATATGTTATATGAGAGGAAGTTTCATAACGCTAACAAGAAATAGATCTTTACGTAATGATTGTGAGAATGAATATACGCGAGACAGGATGGGACTTGATACTGATTCCACGTATAAGAATAACCAGCGGATGTGTTATGAGGGAAAATTCCATTACCCACAAAATCTGACTAGAAACAGATCGCATGTACAGACTTCGAGAATAAACATTTGCGAAACAGAATGAAACTTGATACTAATTCCACGTATAAGAATAACCAGCGGATGTGTTATGAGGGAAAATAACATTACCCACAAAATCTGACTAGAAACAGATCGCATGTACAGACTTCGAGAATAAACATATGCGAAACAGGATGAAACTTGACATTATATAGGCGTGTAAAAGTTTAAACAGGGTGGTGTTATGAGAGAGGAAGTTTCATAATACCCACACAAGAACTAACAAGAAACAGGTCGCTTATAAAGACTTCAAGAATAAACATGCGAGACAGGACGAAACTTGACCTCATGTGGGCGTGTAAAAATATTATCAGTCACAGTCTTGAAGGATACTGTAAGAAAACAATTTGATGGTAATAAGAGTGTTTGGATTGGTTGTTATTTTAGTCTTCTCTGTTCTCCTCCCGTCTCGAATGCGTTTAGCTCTACACCCAGCTCAAGGGCCAAAAGAAGGTGGTATGAGAGAGGAAGTGTTATATTTACTATACATTAACAAGAGGTGGCCATTAAACAGTGAACATGTATGCTGGATAGGATACAGTTGACAATGGACTACGTGTTTGGGAATATAATAAACAAATAAATAAATAAATAAATCGGGGTCGTTTACGGCATTTCCAGGGGTAGTTTATGGCCCTGATGGTATAGTTTAACCCTTCTTCTGCACCATGAACCTAAAAAAACACTCATTAGAACCCGACTGATCTTTTCGGCCTTTGGAAGTAGTTGATGTGAGGGGGGGGAGAGTCTGAGATGGGGTCATATTACAAGACATCGCCACCCAAGAACACATATTTGACAAGGCTTTCGTAGGAGTTGTGGGCATTTCCAGGGGTAGTTTTATGACCCTAGTGGTAGTTTGACCCTTCTTCTGTACCATGAACCTAAAGAAACACTCATTATAACTCAATTGCCTCCCTCTTTGACCTTTAGAAATAGTTGATGTTAGAAGCGATACGGTCTTATAATACCAACCTCATCAGAATACCGAGTCAGGTGAGAGCCGACAACAGGACGCAAGACAATGAATAGCAGAAGCAAAACAGTGATTCAGCTTCCAACGGACAAGATGTGTGTGCCGTGTGCTTCATCTGCTTCCCGCCCTTTCTTGGAACGGCTCGAGTGGCGGGTAAGGAGGGAGGGAGAGAGGGAGAGGAGAGAGGGAGAGGAGAGAGGGACGGGGAGAGACAGGTGACCACGCCGAGGAAAGCAACACTACTGCAAGCAACACGATAAGCAACACAGGCATCGCTTGTATCCATAACTTGGCTATAGACGCAACACACACCGAGGTATTGGTCTTGTTATTGTTTCCTCTTATAAATAACGTTAACGTGTTTTATTAACGTTGATACAAACAAACAAGCATATAACAACAGACACACATAGAAACAAACAAACATACAAACAGAAAAAAATAGACAAATGAAAACATCAATAACAGAAGAGAAGAGAAAGAAAAAAGAAAAAAAACACAGAGATGGCAGGAATCATTTAACCCGAGGCGAGGTCAGCAGGTGCATGAGAGGGAGAGGAAGGGAGAGGGGGTGGGAAGGGTAGGCGAGGCAAAGGTGGGACTTCCGAGGGTATGATAGGAATCCCGAAGAGCAACGAGAAGGAGAGAAAAGAAGACGGAAACATGGAAACATGGGAATGCAGGCAACAGAAAGCCTATTGGCTCATTACATGGTTGGCCGCTTTGGTGATTTAATCTGCTCGACAGCCACTTGGGGCCTGGGGAGCAGATGAAAGCACCTCGGTATTCACTTTACTCCTGATGCAACGAAATGACGGTCGATTCGATTTTTAAAAAAGTTGATGGTATTCGCATTTACTACTTCTGAAGGAAGATTGTTACAGTGGCGGATGACTCGGCTTGAAAAGAAACTCCTTCCAATGTCTGTGTTACATCGACTCGACTGAATGGGTAAACCGTTATTTCTAGTTCTTGAGTTGGTTTGCAGTTCAAGGAATTTGGAGGAATCGACGTTACTGATTTTTTTCAGGTACTTTAAGACTTGAATCATGTCCCCTCGTAGACGTCTTTTCTCCAGTGTAAAGAGATTGAGAGGTAACGAGGAGAGGAGGTGAGGAGAGGAGAGAAGCAGGCGGGGAGGAAGTGGGGGTGAGAAGAGGAAAGAAACACGTGAAGCGAGCAGGTGAGGTGAGGTAAGGAGACAGGTGGGCTGAGGGGGCGGGGCAGAACCTTAAGCCGAGGGGAACACCGCCACCAAAGTAGGAAAATGCTGCAGCCGCTTCTTGTACAGAGCTGAGTCCCAATCGGGTGGAGGATTCAGACATTATCAACACTCAACTCTGGGGTCAGGAGGAGGAAAAGGAGGGAGAGGGAAAGAGATACTGAAGGAAATGCTGCAGCTGGTTCTTGTTTAGAGCCAAGTCCCTGATCAAGTGGAGGGTCCTGACATAACCAACACAACGGTATTTATATCAACACATGCATCCGTCTCATCCAGGACTTCCCGGCCACACACAAACAAACACATCCGCTACATTAACACAACACAACCTGGGAACGAAGGCAACAGAAAACCGCTCTAGAAACCACATGACGGGAAAAAAATATATTGCTCTGTTAATCACACAAACAAGCGAGTAATTCAGAAATCAAAGGCATAGTGTGTTTGCCAATTCGTACCCACTCAGACACGAAAAAAGTATAAACTCGACAAAATCAACAAACTCTGAGGTACAAACATGAACCACTCAAAATACAACAATGACCGGCTAATATTTTCACATCAGCTCGTCTTCCATACCTCGCCTCTAATACTCAATCGTGGACTTCCTAATCCTGATAAATGCTGTAATAAGAAGAATGACGTGCGATACAGCAAGCAGGAAGGGAAACTCAGTGTGGAATGAGATTGGATGAGTTATAACGTTCTATCGCCGAGTAGCAAAGACCAAAGTAGGCTCATGGTAACTCGTGGCTCTAAATATAATTGTGATGTGTTGAGTTTGTTTTAGTCAATGATAGTGATGGAAAAGAACAAAGCAAGATCATGTTGACTCGTGGCTGTATAGAGGGTGATGTTTTGAGTTTGTTTTAGTTTATGATGGTAATGCAAAGACCACAGCGGGCAAATGTTGAACTCGTAACTCTATAACTGTGATGTGCTGAGTTTGTTGAATTCCATGATGGCGATGAATAAAGTTTGTAGGCTTCATGTTCCACTCACCCCGGTACTCCAGTTTGGCACGTCCATGGCACCCCCGTGATACATCCTTGGCACTGAACTTCACTTGTAATTGAAGGAAGACTAAAGGAAGGCCGAGTTTTCCACGCGCCCGTCTCTCACCACAAAACGATACTGACAGACCGGGCAGGCAGGGTTACCAAAGCGCCCTGGGGGATACCCGCGGACTTCCACCACCACAAAAGCAGCCCAAAAATAGCCCAACACGAAAGGTAAAGTTGGGGGCATATGCTATAGCTGCGCGCGGCCTCGGTGCTCATTAAAAAAAAGCATTGTTAAATACATGATGTACTACAATATAATCATGCGCACAAAACAAAGAATATCATCTATTGTGAAAAAAAAAACCTGAAACATGAAGCATTCAAATATTTCCCGTAGAGCCTCAAGACAAGTAACCAGATTAGGCGGGAAACCGTGACCTTGGCTACACTGGCTCTGGGTGCTGCATTGGTGGGTGGGGGAGCAGGACAGGGGAGGGCAGGAGGAGAGAAGGGAGAGAGAGGTCGAGGAGAGTACGGGAAGGGGGGGAGAGAGGAGCAGAGTGAAGAGGATTTGGTGGGGGTAGGGAAGTGCTGGGGAAAGAAGGGGAATAAAGGGCAGAAGGAAAATGAAGGAAGGGCAAGGGGAGTGGGCAGGGTAGGGAAGGGGTAGCAAGGCAGAGGAGGGCACGGATTGGGAAGGAAGGGAGGGGGGAAGAGTGGAGCAGAGGGGAATGGACTTGGTGGGAAAGGAAAGGGAGTGAAGTGCAGGGGTAGGGCGGAGAAGGGGAAAGGAAGGGTGAAAGGCATGGGAGCAGAGGACCATCTCCTTTGGTCATGTCTTACGATTTTAGTAACTCTTGCCACTGCCTTCTCACGCTCCCTGCCTCCCTTCCTGTCAATGTTGCTCTTCTGAGAATCCTTCGTTCTTCAGTCTCCTACTTCATTATCTTTCATTTCCTTTTTTTTCTATTATTGCCTCCGCCTCCTCCTCCTCCTCCTCCTCCTTCTCCTCCTCCTCCTTCTCCCAAACATTTCAGGGTTTCCACATCCTCAGGTAAAGGTTGTTAGTATTTCCATGGGTAGTTCTATGAGCTTACTAACCTTAGTAATAGTGTGACAAGGCTTCTGTACCATGAACGTAAAAATAAAACTCAAGAGAACTCATGAGAACATGGTCCTTCCTCGAAGAGACCATGGGCCCTTAGGGTGACGGGCCATGAAGAGGGTGCCGACAGACCGACTCTATGGCCCGTGGAGCAGGAGCACATGAAGCCGTGTGAGTTTACTTTAGCATGTGTTCCATCATTTTCTATGAACGGAAAAGGAGAAGGAGGGCTCAATTATTTTGTTTTAGGAATAACTTTTAAAACACGATATACAGTGTACGGAGAAAATCTCTGATAAATATTCGATTCTCTCAGCTTAAAATATCAAATTTAGAAGATCTCTGACAAACTTTGAGTTATCTTAACTTATTCAATTCTCTCAGCAAGCGGAGTACTTAGGTACTCGTAAGGGCTCAGGCGGGGGCGTACGCTAACCTGCACGTGGCCTCGGCGCTTAAATCCGTCACGTTGGTCCCTCATGAGGCTATCGGAATGCAAACCAAATGGCAGAGACACGCCAGTCCTCGTCGACAGACCGACTTGGTCGGCTAGATTTCGATCGCCGATAGAGTCGGTCTGTCGGCATCCTGCCTTTGGCTCAGGCCGGTGCTCCCCCGTGCAGGGAGGAAGCAATCTTTTCCCTCATAACAGGCCGTCTTCGGACTACTCTTCGGATACTGGGGGTAAATCTTTAACAACAGAAGCAAACCAAATAGGCTCACCTCCCCTCTGTGGCAAAATGGGTGGTAATGGCAGCAACAGCAGCAGCAGCAGCAGTAGTAGTAGTAGTAGTAGTAGTAGTAGTAGTAGTAGTAGTAGTAGTAGTACACAGTAGCAATACTAATGCTAATGCTAATAATAATAATAATAATAACAATAATAATAATAATAATAATAATAATAATAATAATAATAATAATAATAATAATAATAATAATAATAATAATAATAATAATAATAATAATAATAGCCTCTGGCCTTGGCTGGCGCGTCGGCCCGCCTTTAGCCCAGCTAGGCCTGGCTGTACACAACAGGAAGGGACTCGGAAATGTCCACAAACCCACGACACAGGCAGGCCAGGACGCCCTCCACGTGAAGGACAACGACCTTGGCCTAGAGGCGTGAGTGAGCCTCGGGAAAGGTCACTGCCTAGGCCACACTGCTATTAGTTAACCGGTAATGTGCTAAAAGTGTCCCTTACGTAACATGTGTGTCATCCCAGCAGACCTTACTCTCGTATTTTACCTCCTTCAGTTATTACTACCGAGAGTTTTTTTTATATAAATTTGCTTTATTGATTTAATTTGATTCAATTTTTAATCGTCATTTAGTCTTTTCCTGTATATGTACCGAAATCAGTTCCGCAGACATGTCATTCTAGCGGTCACGCCCCGATGATGCCATTTGTCAAAAAAAATTTACCTCACAAGAGTTCAGCCCAGGTTAAAAGTTGTCAAAGTAGTCACATTAAGCCTTCACACTACCGTTCAAAAATATATCCTCGCTGCCGTTTTTGAAAAACCTAGCTGGGCGGCGGCTCACCGGTATTCTTACTAACGCTTTCCAGGCCTCCCTTGGCAGGGAATCACTTTAACATGATCAAATTTCAACCTTTGTTCTGGTCGACACTCCGGGTTATGAAAGGTGCGTTCTGTTGGCGATCTTGCCCCCTGACTTATTTTTTATCATCCTCTGGGTCGTTTCGGTGATACTTTTGTTGTTGCTTCAGACGTCTCGAGGTTTTGAGACTCAGGATCAAATCTTTGTTTTCTGAACCACCCGGTTTTTATCCCTATCCGTTCACTTTCATCTCAAGGTTAGTTTCTGGCCATTCTATCTGTACTGGATAGTGGACAGTCACCGTCGTCTTCTAGTATCAATAAATAAATGTTTGACTCCATCTTTCCAGTCACTTGTGTGCTGGGAATCCACTCACACAGTTAATCTAGATAAACAAAATTAAGTGTCGAAGGCAATTCGTCACGTCCTCTTCTCTACTTAGTCTCTCAAAGCCCACTTCAATGTTGTTTCCCTTGCCATCGTTTATTGTTACCCTTATGCGTAACACTTTCCCGAAATTACTATTAACTGCATGTCTCCAGCCCTCTCGCAGCGCCGATGCACAAGACTTTCCATGTTCTCGAGATCATCCCCGTAATGCAAAAAATAACCAGTATATAATTACATTTCTCTCTTTCACTGTTAAACTCGCAACGGCCTTCCTTCTGCCTTACCGCCGTCATCTAACCTGTAAACTCTTGACTTTGAGGAACGGACTATCAAGACACATTTGACCCTGCTTGATACTCCTTTTTTGACATATAATTGCTTCTCTGTATAAGAGGACTATTATTAATATGAGCTTTCGTCCGACTCTTACTAGATATATTTTTGGACATTAAATGAGTGATGCTGTACACTTTAATAGGTAGCTTCTCATTGCATTTTATTACCTCGGTGGTCATGTGCAGCTGAGTGTTGAATAATATGAATACAAAGTTGATAATATTCCGCGTGTCCCTTCTCCCGACCGTGAGTCGCCTGGAACGAGTTTTTTTTAGTTAATCTGTCAGGTCGCCGCGCCGCCCAAATGGTCACTTCCCTGTCCGGCGCGAAGGAAACAGTGAAGGTGAAACACTACCACGGATGTCCACTTCAGGACACAATTAATCTCTCCCTCGCGCCCCCTCACCCCCTCCCTCCAGTCCAGCTGGCAGCGAGGCGGCGGCACACAAAACACGGCACACACTTCCTGCGGCCGTAGGGTGGCGGGGGGCGGGCGGCGCGGCACCGGCATTGCGGGGGGGCCAAGATGACGTGGCATGAAGCGGGTCAGGGCTGGGGAGGGGACGGCACGCTGCGGCTGCGGGTTGGCACATCACCGCGGGGACGAAACCTTCCACACTGGCCCATATTTTAGGCAGCCGGTCAGGGTTACGATGTCACTGCGTACCTTATTGCCTGATCCTGAAGCCACGTGATCGCTCGTCCTTCGGAAACCAGCATGTGGGCTTTGTGTACCATATTGCTTGGGCCTGAAACCGTGTGATCGTTGGGGCCTTAGAAACCAGTGGATGCTTGGATTGCTTGAACCTAAAACCGCGTGATCGTTGGGGCCTTAGAAACCAGTGGATGCTTGGATTGCTTGAACCTAAAACCGTGTGATCGTTGGGGCCTTAGAAACCAGTGGATGCTTGGATTGCTTGAACTTAAAACCGTGTGATCGTTGGGGCCTTAGAAACCAGTGGATGCTTGGATTGCTTGAACCTAAAACCGTGTGATCGTTGGGGCCTTAGAAACCAGTGGATGCTTGGATTGCTTGAACCTAAAACCGTGTGATCGTTGGGGCCTTAGAAACCAGTGGATGCTTGGATTGCTTGAACCTAAAACCGCGTGATCGTTGGGGCCTTAGAAACCAGTGGATGCTTGGATTGCTTGAACCTAAAACCGTGTGATCGTTGGGGCCTTAGAAACCAGTGGATCTTGGATTGCTTGAACCTAAAACCGTGTGATCGTTGGGGCCTTAGAAACCAGTGGATGCTTGGATTGCTTGAACCTAAAACCGTGTGATCGTTGGAGCCTTAGAAACCAGTGGATGCTTGGATTGCTTGAACCTAAAACCGTGTGATCGTTGGAGCCTTAGAAACCAGTGGATGCTTGGATTGCTTGAACCTAAAACCGTGTGATCGTTGGGGCCTTAGAAACCAGTGGATGCTTGGATTGCTTGAACCTAAAACCGTGTGATCGTTGGAGCCTTAGAAACCAGTGGATCTTGGATTGCTTGAACTTAAAACCGTGTGATCGTTGGGGCCTTTAGAAACCAGTGGATCTTGGATTGCTTGAACTTAAAACCGTGTGATCGTTGGGGCCTTAGAAACCAGTGAATGCTTGGATTGCTTGAACTTAAAACCGCGTGATCGTTGGGGCCTTAGAAACCAGTGGATGCTTGGATTGCTTGAACTTAAAACCGTGTGATCGTTGGGGCCTTAGAAGCCAGTGGATGCTTGGATTGCTTGAACCTAAAACCGTGTGATCGTTGGGGCCTTAGAAACCAGTGGATCTTGGATTGCTTGAACCTAAAACCGTGTGATCGTTGGGGCCTTAGAAACCAGTGGATGCTTGGATTGCTTGAACCTAAAACCGCGTGATCGTTGGGGCCTTAGAAACCAGTGGATGCTTGGATTGCTTGAACCTAAAACCGCGTGATCGTTGGGGCCTTCGGAAACCAGTGTGTACTTTATCGCCTCAGTCTCTAGCCGCGTGATCGCTGGGCCATTGAAAACCAGTGGATGGATCTTGTGTACCTTAATGTCTGAGTCTCCAGCCACGTGATCGCTGGGGCCTTTGGAAACAAGTATATGGGTCTTGTGTACTTTATTGCCTGAGTCTTACACCCCGTGATCGCCGGGGTCTTCGAAAACCAGTGGGTGAATCTTGTTAGCCTTATTGTCTGATCTGAAACCGGTCGTTGGGCCTTTGAAAACATATAGATGGGAGTTGTGTACGTTATTGCTTAAGTCTGAAACCGCAAGATCTTTGGGACATTTGAAAATAAGAAGATGGATGTTGAGTACCTTTTCGCCAGAGTCTTCAGCCACATTGCCAAGGGAGAACAGGTGAAGGGTGCTGTGCGGGGTCTTCAGAGCATCAGAAATCACAGTTTTCCTCGTTGCCCATAAGCCCCGAATCACCTAACGGACGGGGCCTTAAAGAACAAGTACAAGTGTGTCATGTGGGGTTCATCCGGGCGAAGTTGATGTCATCCGACTCTACCCTTTGATTAGTCCACTCCGATAGTTGTCAACAGAGAGGCTTCAAGTGTGTACAAGGCTTTTTGTTTCTTCTCCATACTTCAGGCAGAGCGACGCGTCCCGCTGAGGTCCACGCAGCGCTGAGCCACACTGGGCGCCTCGCTGACCCAGTGTCCTAGTGTGATAAATTTTTACACGAAAATATCACTTTTCAATTCCGGATGTTTTTATGAGCCCAAATACGTTTAGTTAGAGGGCTCGACCAAATGAACATGCAAAAAAGTAAAGCTAGTAATACAAGGATATTCTTACGCGGCTAGTTAAGAAAACAGTTTATTCTTTTCCTTCCTTAATTGTGTCTGCCAAAGAAGGGAAGGTGCGTGTTTGAGGCCTCCCAGCCCCTTGGTGTAGGCGTGCTGGAAAACGATTCCTGACCTATCCCACAAGACGGGGCGGGGGTCAGCCTGCAGGAGGGAGGGAGGGAGGGAGGGGGGGCTGCAGGTGAGGAGGATGTGGTTGCATCACGCCGCGCGGACTGCCGTGCTCATAATATTTGTAAACAAAGGTGAGGGCGGATGAGGGCCGCCCGTCACCTTCACCCCGACCCGCATCTCGCCCTTGTGCTTTCACTTAATTGTGTGCAGTTGTGGAAAGGCGTTGTTAGTCATGATCTCTTTGTTCGCCCGACTTTACGACTTTTTAACGGCCCCTCTTGGGACGAAAACAACAAAAGCATGATCTAAAACCGGCACTAGGTTAATACGTTTTAGATTCACCAAGGCCGTATTCAAAGCAGATGTGCGTGTGCGTGTACCGGTATGTAGGTATGTATGTAAGTATGTAGGTACACAAAATATATGTGAAATAAGTAAATATATGAATAAAAAGATATTTTTTTTTTATTTTTCCATTTTCGTTCTCCATTTCTTTCTATCTTTTTATTATTTCCATCATCTTTTCTTCACCAACTTTTCTTCTTCATCTTCATCCTCATTATTTTCTTCTTCTTCATCATCATCATCTTCATGCCCTTCAATGGAAAGCAGCGTCGGGAATCGGGACACACGCAAACGCCAGCCAGCCAGCATCACAACACACACACACACACACACACACACACACACACACACACACACACCCGCCTGCCTCAAGCACACCCGCCACCGTGTCCCCGCTGCTAAGTAGGTTGAAAGTGAAAAAAGCCTTGAGCGGCCCAGATCAACCGGCGTGAGTGTTGACATGGGGTCGCCGCCATGAGAATTAATGACTGATAAGGTCGACAGTTTTCTCGGTCGAATATACATCGGCGCTGGAAACTGGGGCTCGCGTGCCGGCTACCAAGGCTGCGCGGCGTGCTCTGGCCCACTTACAGGCCCGTGAAGTAACCTGTTTGCTCCTATTATCGTTATTATGAGACGAAATAAATAGAGAGGGAAGAGTGCGGATATTACTATAACATATATATGATTACGCGCTCTGTCAAGGCTGCGCGGCGATCTCCTACCCCACTTACAGACCCGTGAAGTAACCTGTTTGCTCGTATTATCGTTATTATGAGACGAAATAAATAGAGAGGGAAGAGTGCGGATATTACTATAACATATATGACTACGCGCTCTGTCAAGGCTGCGCGGCGATCTCCTACCCCACTTCCAGGCTCATGAAGTAACCTGCTTGCTCTTTTTACGATTATGAAACGAAATAGGTAGAGAGGGAGATGTGAGTTTTTTTTTACAACAAAGAAGACAGCTCAAGGGCACACAAAAAGGAAACAATAATAAAAAAAAGCCCGCTACTTGCTGCTCCTAAAAAGAATCCAAAGAGGTGGCCGAAAGAGGGGTCAATTTCGGGAGGAGAGGTGTTCTGATACCTGTGCGAACATTACCCTTCTTATTACTATTATGAGAGGCGAAGCAGGCAGAAGGGGAGGAGTGCGAACATTAAAAGCTCCACCAAAGCCCATGAAGTTAGTTGTTTGTTCTTATTATTATCAGAGACGGAATAAGTAGGGGAGGATGCGTGCGGACATTATAAGCTACCTCCTCAGCATCCCCCCAAGCACCTGTGACGCCGAGAGAGAGAGAATGAAAGTGAAAGGGGTGAGAGAGGAGGAATAAAGAGCACGAGAGAGTATGGATTGTATATAGAGATGGAGGGACAGAGAGGGAGGGCAATAAATAGCTTGAAATACACAACTCTCTCTCTCTCTCTCTCTCTCTCTCTCTCTCTCTCTCTCTCTCTCTCTCTCTCTCTCTCTCTCTCTCTCTCTCTCTCTCTCTCTCTCTCTCTCTCTCTCTCTCTCTCTCTCTCTCTCTCTCTCTCTCTCTCTCTCTCTCTCTCTCTCTCTCTCTCTCTCTTCGTCTTTTGTGATTCTTGGTCCACTTCGAATTTTTTTGTGACTTTCCTCTTTCACTTCGTCCTGTTTTTGTAGCACCTGATCCACTTCCAGACTCGTTAAGTAACTTTTCTTATTTTATCGCCTTGTTCTTGTTAGTTTGGGTGCGTTTCGAAACTCATTTTAAGAAACTTTCCACCTTCTCTTCGTTTTCCTTTCCTTAGTTTTGGCCCACTTCGGCTCAATCAGTATTTTTTTTTTCTTTCTTCTTGCACTTCGAGGCTCAGCCAGTACCGTATTTTTTCTCTCTCTCTTCTCGCCTTGCTTTTGTTAGCCTCCTTGCACTTCGAAGCTCATTAAGAAACTTTCCTCTTTCTCTTCGTCTTGTTTTTATAGGTTCTAATCCACTTCGAAGCTCACTAAAATAAAAACTCTCCTCTTTATCCTCGTCTTGTTTCCGGTAGTCTGTGTCCACTTCGTAGCCCATTGAACACAACCTTTTTTCTCTCTTCTCGTTTTCTTTAGCAAGTCCCTGTATTATGTTCAGTTACCAATATGCTGTAAATCGCATCAGTTTCTCGTTAAGTTAAAATATCATTCACTTTAAATTAATGCGTCACTTTATTACAAATGCCGTGAATGTGACGCAAATGTTGAGAAGATCGTGTAATTAGTTTCTCCTTAGCCTTCCTGAGTTGCATATAAGAAAGGTAAATGAACGCGAACTTGATATCGAGGGTCTGATTCGATGTTTCTTTGTTTTTTCGTACTTAATTCCTGTTGCGTGATCCTCTTAGTTATTCCAATTGTCTATCGTCTACTTTATTTTATTCATTCTTATTTTCCTTGTTTTCGTTTTTTTTCTTGTTTTTCTTTGTTGATTCTTTTTCTTCCATGCATTATTATTAGGAGCAGTAAGTAGCGGGCTTTTTTTTATTATTGTTTTCTTTTTTTTACGCCCTTGCACTGTCTCCTCTGCTGTAAAAAAAAAAAATACTGATTCCTGTTGTTGATCCTCAAAGTTGCCCGGATGTTATATATTTCAATTGTCTATCCTCTGCTTTATTCCATTCATCTTTAGTCTTCTATTTTTTTTTCTTTATTTTCTTTTTGCTTCACTTTCTTGATTCTTTTTTTCCATACTGATTCTTGTTGCTGATCCTCTAAGTTGCCCGGATGTTATATATTGCAACAGTCTATCCTCTGTTTTATTCCATTCATCCTTAGTCTTCTATTTTTTCTTTGTTTTCTTTTTGCTTCACTTTGTTGTCTCCTTTTTTCTCATGCTAATTCTTGTTGCTTGATTCTCTAAGTTACCTGAACCTTATTCATTTCAATTGTCTATCTTCTTTATTCCATTCATTCTTATTCTCCTTGTTTTCCCCTTGTTCCTCTTTGTTTTATGTTTGCTTCTCTTTGTTGTCTCCTTTTTTCTCATGCTAATTCTTGTTGCTTGATTCTCTAAGTTTCCGGATCTTATAGTTATTTCAGTTGTCTATCCTCTATCTTATTCCTTTTATCCTTTATTCCCTCTCTCAGGCGTGTCGGGGTTACAGGCGATGTTTCCTTGTTTTCTCATATTGATGCTTCTTGCTTGATCCTCTTAGTTTCCGGATCTTAAAGTTATTTCAGTTGTCTATCCTCTATTTTATTCCCTTTACCCTTTATTCCCTCTCTCAGGCGTGTCGGGGTTACAGGCGATGTTTCTTTGTTTTCTCATATTGATGCTTCTTGCTTGATCGTCTTAGCTTCCGGATCAGTTATTTCACATGCCTGTCCCTTACTTTATTCCCTTCATCCTTCACTCCCTCTGTCTTAGGCGTCTCGAGGCTTTGTAACTCATAGCATTTGTAGTCCTCTTTCGTCTCTACCTATTGCCCTGTGTTTAATTATAATGAAAGTAATGATAATACTAATACTAATGAAAACCAATACGTAATCACCCTCCCCAGCGCACCCGAGTAGGACACTGATGATAATGATGACACTCGATACGGAAGAGGACGACTACTATGCAGGTGACAATGCTACCTTCCTCTTCAGCCTCGGAAAGTAGGAAGTAAAAAAGAGACTGCGACCATAGACCCAAAGTACTACCTTGGCCTACTGACCCTGAGCCCCCGCTGCACCTAACCCCGGTACTGCCGCGCCCTTCGCTACGTGCATACTACCTTTCACCGTTCCGGGAGTGACAGGCATGATCTTCCTAGCCGACCATGGAGCGCCGCCCTTGTCTCGTGAGCCAGGCCGGGGAGGTCGGTGAGGAAAGGGATCGGATGAGTTGAGGACCGCAGCTCTTGACAAGGGGCCAATGCTTCCGTAGAATTTCTGGGTATTGCCAAGGGTACTTTTATGGCCCTAGTGGTAGTTTGACAGCTCTCCTGTACCAAGAACGTGAAAAAATACTCGATTAGTCTCTTTCTCGACCTTTGGAAATAGTTGATACGTGAGGCAGAAGCGTTTGAGAATACCCTCGCAGTGGACATCATCCCTCTCCTTCGAAGCCTCCTCTCCAAAGCTTCAATCTTCTTCAGCTTTTCAAATCTTTCCTATACGAGGCCACTGTTCCTGCTAAGCCTTCCTTCACTCCTAACGTCTTCTGTAATGCAACCAGGCGCTTTTTGTCTTCAGCTTTTCCTGCTATGCCGTCTCTTTTCTTCTATCCTTCCCGTTCGGTTCCTCCAATCCCATCGCTGTCGTACTCTTTTAAGCCATCTATCCTTTTTCTCCTTGTCCTTCCTCTTCCCCCCAAAGCTTCAACGTGCATGGTGTGAGGGGGCGTGTGTGGGGTGACGAAGCAGGTGTACAACGTGACAAGGAAAGCAGGTCATCCCACGCAGGCCCTAATGTGGCACAGCACTCCACTGATGGACACACGGGTAGCATAACCTAGTATTTTCACAACAAGGCGTCACTATGAAATGTAATAATAAATAGATAGACATTCGCTTGCGCTCGTAATTGATTGAGGCTTAAAAGGCACTATGGGTATTTACACACACGCACAAAAATCTTATTCTAGCTCTTGGAGGGAAAAAGAAAACATTGACTGAAATTTTAGGTGCTCCACGACATGTTTTACTGCTTTATAATGAAACTAATGTAGTGGGTACTTCCTGCATTACATTGCGAATTACTAAAATAATATGATAAATAGAGAATAGATAGGGGATAGATAGATTAATAAAAGTAAATGAAAATAGATAAAGAGAGAAAGAATATGTAAATAAAGATGAATAGATAAATAAATGAGGCAAACTGGAGCTCTACAGGAGTGTACGAAGGAAAGAAGATTATAAGGAAAGGAAGGAGAAGAGAAGAGATCCAGGAAGTTGATACGCTGCCGAACACTACCCCGGAAGGAAGAAGAGACAACAGAAACAAGAAAACGAGGAGGACAGATAAATAGAGGAGGCAGACCGGCGCTCTATAGGCGTGCACGAAGGAAAGAGAAAGATAATTAGGAGAAGAGAGGAAGAGCATCCAGGAAGTTGCCTCATCAAAGAAAATTAGTCCGGAAGGAAGGGAGAAAATGAGGAAATATAAAACGAGGAAACGCCGCCGAATACACTCAGAATAAAACATGAGGACAAACCGCGGTAATCCAGTAAACACCGGGAATATAATGAAAGCCTTATGCAGTACGCGGCTACCGAGCGCCTGCCTGCCTGCCTGATTAGCGGCATGCGGGCGGGACCACAAAAAAGTTATATTTGTTTTCTGGTTTCCACAAAAAAGGTTATATATGTTTTCTGGTTTCCACAAAAAAGGCTATATATGTTTGCTGGTTTCCACAAAAAAGGTTATATATGTTTGCTGGTTTCCACAAAAAAGGTTATATATGTTTTCTGGTTTCCACAAAAAAGGTTATATATGTTTGCTGGTTTCTACAAAAAAGGTTATATATGTTTGCTGGTTTCTACAAAAAAGGTTATATATGTTTGCTGGTTTCTACAAAAAAGGTTATATATGTTTTCTGGTTTCCACAAAAAAGGTTATATATGTTTTCTGGTTTCCACAAAAAAGGTTATATATGTTTTCTGGTTTCCACAAAAAAGGTTATATATGTTTTCTGGTTTCCACAAAAAAAGGTTATATATGTTTTCTGGTTTCCACAAAAAAGGTTATATATGTTTTCTGGTTTCCACAAAAAAGGTTATATATGTTTTCTGGTTTCCACAAAAAAAGGTTATATATGTTTTCTGGTTTCCCCAAAAAAAGGTTATATATGTTTTCTGGTTTCCACAAAAAAGGTTATATATGTTTTCTGGTTTCCACAAAAAAGGTTATATATGTTTTCTGGTTTCCACAAAAAAGGTTATATATGTTTTCTGGTTTCCACAAAAAAGGTTATATATGTTTGCTGGTTTCCACAAAAAAGGTTATATATGTTTGCTGGTTTCCACAAAAAAGGTTATATATGTTTTCTGGTTTCCACAAAAAAAAAGTTATATATGTTTTCTGGTTTCCCCCAAAAATGGTTATATATGTTTGCTAGTTTCCACAAAAAAAGTTATATATGTTTTCTGGTTTCCCAAAAAAGGTTATGTATGTTTTCTGGTTTCCCCCCAAAAAAAGTTATATATGTTTGCTGGTTTCCACATAAAAGGTTATATATGTTTTCTGGTTTCCACTAAAAAGGTTATATATGTTTTCTGGTTTCCACATAAAAGGTTATATATGTTTTCTGGTTTCCACTAAAAAGGTTATATATGTTTTCTGGTTTCCACTAAAAAGGTTATATATGTTTTCTGGTTTCCACATAAAAGGTTATATATGTTTTCTGGTTTCCACTAAAAAGGTTATATATGTTTGCTGGTTTCCACAAAAAAGGTTATATATGTTTTCTGGTTTCCACTAAAAAGGTTATATATGTTTGCTGGTTTCCACAAAAAAGGTTATATATGTTTGCTGGTTTCCACAAAAAAGGTTATATATGTTTGCTGGTTTCCACATCTTCTCGCACCTCAGCTTAATTCCAGGTGACCTTTTCCCTGATACACAAGCCTGCACAAGAGTTTAAGGAAACTATGAGAGGCAAGGCTTTCCCTCTACCTTTCGCCTCCTCCTGCATACTTCTCTTTCTCCTCTATTGGTAGCTCCCGAGAACACACTACCCACCCGCCGGTCCATCCTATCCACAAATGTCTAACTTCCATTTGCTTAATTTGCGAGTGCTAATTGGAAAGTTAAGTTGGGGGCCACGCTATGGGTGCACGTGCTCGAGGTTCTCATCTCCGTCGCATGGCCCTTGAGACTGTGGTGGGAAGAACCTGTTACCCCGGGGCACAGGGCCAGTGTAACATCCAGGATTGCCACAGTTTACCTTTTCCAGGTTTCCCAAGGTGCCCATTTATCAACCACCTCGAAAGGGAGGATGAACATTTCGGTGAGATGCGCGCCGAGTGCCTGGGCCCGCGGATTCGTAGTTACTGGAAAACACAGACTTATCGAATATACAGATGCCGTCAAGGAGGTTTTTTTAATCAAACTGCAGGCAGATAACACTTACCATCTTCACCTCCTGTCCTGTCGCCCAACATGGTGCTTTTTCGTTGGCTCATTTGCCTCAACGAACAAACCACTCTGAAAAAAGGGAAAAGATAATAAGATAAAGAACACAACTTTGCTTTTATTTACTTTACTGTATTTTATTTACTATTTTGTTTGACTTTACTGGAGCTCAAAACTTACATACTAAAAGCCATCCATCTCTTGTCCTAAAAGTAAATCTTTCTCCGACGTGATATGCAGAAAGAAAATCCACCTTGATGCACATTGCACAGACATAGTTTTCTTTTGTTCATTTGTTTACGTTATTATTACTTTTTTTCCTTATTAATTGTGAACATCTGTTCCAGTATTTGCCTGACACACCGTCCTGAGAAAAGAGAAAATAATAATAAAAATGATAATAACAATAACAATAATAATAATAATAATAATGATAATAATAATAATAATAATAATAATAATAATAATAATAATAATAATAATAATAATAATAATAATAATAATAATAATAATAATAATAATAATAATAATAATAATAATAATAATAATAATAATAATAATAATAATAATAATAATAATACAGAAGGCACATATTTTTCCTTCACTGTCTTTGCTAAATGGCGCATAGGTCGCTGCAGTATTTGGATAACGCGCCACCTTGGAAAAAAAAACAAAAAAAAACAAAACAAGAAAATAACAACAACACTAATAATATGTTAACAGAAGACACACATTATTTTATTCTGTCCCTAATTTTAAACGACGCATCAAAAGAGTGTTCCAGTGTCTGCCTAACTGAAGAAAAAAAAAAAAATAATAAAAATATAAAAGCCACATACACAATTTTTTTTCTTCTTCTGTCCTTAAGTAAACAACACATGAAAGGCTGTTCCAGTATTTGCCTAACGCACCACCTTGAAAAAAACGGTAAAATAATAATAAAAATAAATATACAGAAGACAGACATACTTTCTTTCCTGTCCTTAATTAAACGACGCGTGAAAAGGCTGTTCCAGTATTTGCCTAACGCACCACCTTGAAAAAAACGGTAAAATGATAATAAAAATAAATATACAAAAGACAGACATACTTTCTTTCCTGTCCTTAATTAAACGACGCGTGAAAAGGATGCTCCAGTATTTGCCTAACGCACCACCTTGAAAAAAACGGTAAAATGATAATAAGAATAAATATACAGAAGACAGACATACCTTTCTTTCCTGTCCTTAATCAAACGACGCGTGAAAAGGATGTTCCAGTATCGCACCACCGGCAGCAATGACCCGGATAGCGCGCCGACGTCCCCGCACTGTCCTGAGCCTGGCCGCCGCGCAGATCGCCAACTTGACACCGGCGGTAAGGTCGATGCGTGGCGTGCGTGACTCCCGCGGCGGCCGGAAAGCGACGATCCGGGATAGGAAGGACAGGGGAAATAAAACAAGCTTCCCTTTCACCTCATGAATATTTGTGAAAGTTAATTAATGTCAACCAACTTAAAAATTGTTGAGCTTAATGTTATCGAAGTTACTGATATTTTCTAGCTATTTTTTTTTTTCAACAAAGGAGACAGCTCAAGGGCACAAAAAAAAAACAATAATAAAAAAAGCCCGTTACTCGCTGCTCCTAAAAATCAAAACAGGTGGCCGAAATCTTATCATTCTTAATCAATCTTATCATTTAGTTTAATTACCTCTATCTTATTGTCTTATTCTTTATATCATCTAACTAATAATAGTCTAGTTTAATATTACCTATCTTATTATTTTCTAACTTAATATCATCTAACTTAATATTGCCTAACTAAATATTCTCTGATTTAATATTCCCTTGCTTAATATACCTGACTTAATATTGCCTAGCTAAATATTATCTGATTTAATATTCCCTTGCTTAATATACCTGACTTAATATTGCCTAGCTAAAATATATGATTTTATATATTCTTGCTTAATATATATGACTATTAATATTGTGCCTATTGTTATCTGATTTAATAATATATTTTAATATAATATATTGATTAAATATTGCCTTAATATTGCTTTAATTAATTTTAAATTTTATCTGATTTAATAATAATATTGCTTACTTGCCTTAATATATTATATTTTAATATATTTATAATATATACGATACCTGACTTAATATTGCCTAGCTAAATATTCTCCGATTTAATATTGCCTTGTTCAATATACCTGACTTAATACTGCCTAGCTAAATATCATCTGACTTAAACTGTCTACCTTAATATTTTCTAACTTTATTTTCCTTGCTTAATATCATCTATCTTAACATTTGCCTGGTTTAATATTTTCTTCCTTAATATTACCTCACCTAATAATTATCATCTATCTTAGTTTTACCTGTCTTAATATGAACTAAAACAGTATTAATTAACTAGCATAGTAGTATTATAAAAAAATAGAGAAAGCAGCAATTTAATCTATTGACAACAGCAGCGACAATAAATCACCTTCATATCACCTCACAAATCTTCCTGGACGCGTAATAATTAATATGAAATAAAGATAAACATAATCCAATCAGAAGTCAAGGTTATCCCGTTCTATAACTCATCTTCTAGGAATTCCTGGAGGGGGAAATGTTATCTAGGAAGGTCAGAGGAAAAAAAATCAGCTTCCCTTTCACCTCATAAATTTTCGTGGAAGCTTCGAAGGCAATGTCACGCGATTCGTCACCTCCGCCAGGGTCACCGCGATGCAAGGGGTGCCGCCAGGGACGCCGCCGTTCTTGGAAACACTCCTGGTATCGCTCCCCTCCCGCGGCCGCCGCCAGCATCATGCACACACCAGTTGTAGATCAAGGTCGCGTTCTGGTTCCCATTTCGTTCGTCTCGCCGGCAATACCTTTTCCTCTTGGCCCATATTCTCAAACATTTCGGGGCTTGCTCACCCACATTTGGTAAGGGTTTGATGAAGGTTGTGTAAGTATTTCCAAGGGTAGTTTCATGGTTCTAGTGATAGTTTCATAATGCTTTCATAGAGGTTGTGTTAGCTATGTGAGCCCAGGGATAATTTGACAAGGATTTCGTAGAGGATGTGTTAGTATGTCCATGGGTAGTTTTATGAGGCAGGTGGAAGTTTGACAAGACTTTCGTAGAGGATGTGTTAGTATGTCCATGGGTAGTATTGTGAACCTAGGGATAGTTAGACAAGGCTTTTATTTTTTTATTTTTTTTACAGAAAAGGACAGTTCAAGGGCGTGAAAAAAAAACAATGATGAAAAAAAAGCCCGCTACTTACTGCTCCTGAATAGAGTACAGAGGAGTGGCCAAAAAGAGGGGTCAATTTCGAGAGGAGAGGTGTCCTGATACGTTTTTTTTTTTGGGGGGGAGGGCCTTTTGCTGCCTCCTTTCCTATACATTGAAAAAGCTGAAGCAACGAAGAAAATTTGCTACGGGAGAAAACAAAAACTTCAGTCAGAGTTTCGGCCAGACTCAAGGCTCTGGAAAAGGTGAAGGAAATCCATGCCTTCGAGTGTTAGCGAGACTGAGTTACATAAAGGGTAAACAAAACAAGCTTCAAGACACCTCTCCTCCCGAAATTGACCTCTCCTTTGGCCGCTCATAACTTTTGTCTCTGTAGGAACAGCGATTAGCGGGCTTATTTTTTACACCTTTTTTTGTTGCCCTTGAGCTGTTTCTTTAGCTGTAAAAAAAGAAAGAGCTCCAGCAACACTCAAGCCTCTAGAAAGGGTGAAGAAATCATAGCCTTCCAGTGTTAGCTAGAATGGGTTACAGGATACGTGTGCTCCGGAGGGACAAGGATTCGAGGAAGTGTCCCGCTTGAACGAACGGCAGCGAGCGTGCGACTTACGATGCTGGAAGTGGAAGTGCCGCCTGGAACACCCTAACCTCCCTTCGGCCGCCCTTGATCATTACCGTTCTAGCGTCACAGTCTCCACAGGAGCACGGCAGGTAAAGGACACTCTCTCTCCAGGTCAATGAGGGGAAGAAAATGACAGTTTTCCTAAGTCACTGAAGGGAGGAAAAGGACAGAAGGAAGGAAGGAAGGAAGGAAGGAAGGAAGGAACATGACAGACTCTCCCTCGGTCACTGAAAGAATTACTACTACTACTACTACTTCTACTACTACTACTACTACTACTACTACTACTACTACTACTACTACTACTACTACTACTACTACTACTACTACTACTACTGCTACTACTACTACTACTACTACTACTACTACAACACTATCACCACCACTACTACCACCACCACCACCACCAACAACAACAACAACAACAACAACAACAGCAAGCACAGGGCGGCGGCGAGAGAGAATACCTAACAAATCAACGCGACAAACAACAAAAAAAAAAGAACGCTCAAACAAACAGACACAGTAAGTAAGGCGACCCGGTGGATGTCAATAGTGATAAGGCAGCAGGTGGGTCGCTGTGAGGGGGGGAGGGGGGGAAAGGGGGGGGCAGGTGTGGGAGGTGTGGGTGGATGGGGGGCGAAAGGGAGGGGGGGTGAAGGTCGCTCTAGACAGAAATTATTCAACACCTCACCCCCCCCCTTATCTTACTCTCTCCCCCTCCGCATCCTCCCCTTACGAAACCCCCTTTTACCTTCACCTCCCTATAGATGAAACGGCAGGTAAATCTTATGTTTCACGGCGTTTCCACAGGTGTTTCGTAGGTAAGATGTGTATGGGGTGTTGTAGTTTGGGTATGGGTTGAAGGGGGTACGGTAGGGGAGCTTCTAGAGGGGTGTGGAGGGCAGGGAAAGAAGGGGGTAATAGGCGAGGTGTTCCGAGCGGGCGACATCCAGCGACCCTTCCTCTCGGCGGGTTTATATGGAGGGACCGAGAGTGAAAGTTATTAGTGTTGAGTGAGCGAGTGCACTGCAACGTACTCTCACCTTAGCTTATACACGGCCCTGTCAACACCACCACCACCACCACCACCTCCACCACTACCGCCACCAACACTAACGCCCCACCAAGCACCACATATACACCACTTCACTATATACCACTAACGTGCACCACCAGCTCAACTCCATCATGCAGTTCCTTAGTTTTGCGATAGTGTGCGCCTCCGTGATCCTCGTCTACCTGGGATGCCCCGCACAGGTAAGAATGATCACCTTTATCTTACGGTTATTTTCCCTCTATTTTTTTTTTTTGGGGGGGGGGTAGGGGAGGATAGGTAAGATGAGATGGGTAACTGTTTCCCCCTATGTGGATATTCCTATCATGATTATCTAAACCCAATTTCTTTATCGTCAGTCACGTAAGCAAACTAATTTTTTTAGATTTGCCTTGATTTTCTTACGTTTTTTTTTTTCACTTTTTATTGTTTGAGTGGATCAGGGAGAGGATAGGGTAAGGTAATATAAGCTACGGTTTCCTCTTATCAAGTCAACAACCTATTTTTTCCAAAGTACGGTACACAGCATTTTATTATATTTACCTTGATATTAGTCTTCCTGTGTACAGCTTAAGTCGTATTGTATGTAGAACCCGCGTCTCCTTCTCAAATGGATCAGGGAGAAGATAGGGTAAGATAAGGTGACCTACTGTTTCCCCTTGTCAAGTCAACAACCTATTTTTTCCAAAGTACGGTACACAACATTTTATTATATTTACCTTGATATTAGTCTTCCTGTGTACAGCTTAAGTCGTACTGTATGTAGAACCCGCGTCTCCTTCTCAAATGGGTCAGGGAGAAGATAGGGTGAGATAAGGTGACCTACTGTTTCCCCTTGTCAAGTCAACAACCTATTTTTTTCCCCAAAGTACGGTACACAGCATTTTATTATCTTTACCCTGATGTTAGTCTTCCTGTGTATGCAGCTGAAGTCCTACTGTAGAACTCGCGTCCCCTTCTCAAATTATTTCAAAGTAAAGAGATCATTGGATAGGAGTGATAATAAATTCCATGGGTAGTTTTATGGACCTGTTGGTAGTTTGACAAGGCATAGTTTCACCTGTATATATCCTCTTGTAACGGTGTTCATATAGCTACATGTATGAGAAGGGTTCGCCACGTTGGTTCTTAAGATATATAGACTCAAAACCACCACCATTAGCTTTTTATCGGCTGAAGGCTTACATCAACGTTCCCAGATTGTCATACCCAGCCTCCTATGTTTGCTGATTTAAGACCCCAAAACTGCCTCCTCTACCCCAATAACTGCCTTCATTTATAGTTATCGTTAAAATGGTTAATTATTGGTGTTTTGGGGCAATAGCTATGCTCAGAAACCGATCAATACGAGGCTCTTGAGTACGATAATCTGGCACGGTGGCTTATATTCAAGTTGCCTAGCTCCACCTGCACCCTCTTGTAATACCTGTTCGCGGTATGTCCCATCCATCCGGTCCCGCGTAACCTACTGACCCACGTTGGCCGGGGTCTTGACTCTCGCCTCGCGGTGGGAGCGGGGGCAACAAGGCGGCGTGCGAGCCATGTGACCAACCACGGGACGCAGCATGACGGAGCCGCCTCGCTGGACGCTCGTTACAGCACCGTGGCGCCATGCACTCTCTTGGCATGCGAGATTTCTCCGCCCACCGATAGTTTGTTTATTATGACTAGGATTCATGAAGGAAGAGAGAAAGTGGTGCGGCAAAAGAAAGTAGGTATTTTGTCTTGTTTTGACATATTAGGGCGCGACATTTGAACACATATTTTGAGATTTATCCCCTCGGCGGTATTGATTTGGTTTGTAAGACGTTTAAAAATAGAGCCTCAAAACTACACATTTCTCCAGTACGAGTTTGTTTTGTAGTAACATGACAGAAAACAGAGGCAGAAAACACTCCTCAGAAGCTCCATATCTCCACCAGCATCTTCCCTTTTTATCAAGACGAAAAACTACACATTTCTCCCGTACGATTTTGTTTTGTAGTAACATGACAGATTATGAGATTTATCCACTCGGCGGCATTGATTTGGTTTGTAAGACGTTTAAAAATAGAGCCTCAAAACTACACATTTCTCCCGTACGATTTTGTTTTGTAGTAACATGACAGAAAACAGCGACAGAAAACACTCCTCAGAAGCTCCATATCTCCACTAGCATTTTCCCTTTTTTATCAAGAAGAAAAAAGGCTGATTAAAAGATCTTCTCCCCCCTCAGCGGCCTTTTTGTGTCGTGTTGGCAAAAGAGAAAGCAGGAAGGCATCAGATAATACGCTGGATGCTGCCTTGCTCGTCGCTATAACGCGGTTGCCTGCTTGAGGAGCGCTTGTAAGTAGAAAGACTCACATAAAGCAGTCCCTGTATATGATGTCTTCATAAACCAAGGAGATGAGATTATCCCAACAGTCCCAATCACTAAATTCCAAACAATACGGGAGCAGTAAGTAGCGGGCTTTTTTTTTCATTATTATTATTTTATTTTTTTTACGCCCTTGCACTGTCTCCTCTGCTGTAAAAAAAATAAAAATAATTAAACATATCGTCGGCCAAGCAACTCATTTGACATATCTTTTGTATGAGTTGTGTGCTTTCCAATGGTAGTTTTTTTTTTTTTTTTTTTTTACCCTGGAGGGAGTTTG